>NC_090451.1:393986637-394286637 GCF_031143425.1 Pleurodeles waltl
CATGAGTCACTGTACTGTATAGCGAGTTATACACTTTTACAAAGCACTTTCCCGAGTTATACACTTTTACAAAGCACTTTCCCGACATCACTGTGTTAAATAAAAGGGTAATGCATGTTTTGAGAATGGACAAAGGTCCAAGATGCATGATATCTCCCCCTTGGAACATGAGAAGGATAACCAAAGAGGATTAAGAAACCTTTCTTTTGCTCTTTATGTTCATCTGAAATGCTAGAAACTTGAATTACTTTTAACCATTTTCTAATATGCCTCACCCCTCCCCAGACTTTTAGGCCTACATTAAAGGCGAGTCACAGTGACTTTCAACCTTAGGCACAGGGGTGACCTAAGGTTGCCGTAGGGGGGCCATGAAGCTAAGTAATGTTCACAAAAATGTGCTCAACAGAGAAGAAGCTTGAAGGCTGATTCATCTGTGTGATCTTACTCGGTGCTGAACACTAAGGAGTACCAGATTTTGAGTTTAATTAACAAATATAACCATAGTCAGGAGCAGATTACTTTGTGGTCCTCTTCTCCTCTGGCCACATCGACTAAGTTGATGCTGATGCAGAATATCATGGTTCTCATTTCATTCATACAGAAGCATCTGCATAGACATCTATATATGGATAAAGGCAACGCAGAAAAATGGCGCCCTGATAAAGTAAACAATGCCCAATGATTGGCTGCATGAACGATTTTCACCTTTCAAAATTATGGAATGTTTGCCACCCTTTCCTAGGTGATCAAAGGCTGGAAACTCCATTGTCTATAGCTGTTCTTTTATTGATCCTGGATGTGCTTCATTTGCATTGTATGGGGGATGTTCTAAGCAATTATAGGACGCCTCCATGCATTCTCTCCAGCAGTGAGCAAAGGCTCGGTTTGCATGTTTACTAATGACGGGAATCACACCTTTCTTTGTGCTCTCATGTCTTTGATACATGAGATACAAAGCACAATATTGCACATTATAATGACTGTACAGTGCGTTGTTCAAGAAAATAGCGATGGAATAAAATGTTCATTCCCAGAAGAGAAGATAATCGTCTTTAGATCCCTCCAGCATTAATACTCTTTAAAAAAAGTTTCAAACTCTACATTTTGCATACACGCACAAATACAAATATAAGTCTCGTTCCTGGAGTAACTTTCAGATTGCCAATTTCACTGAACAATGTTGTTCCTGTCAGGAAGTAATCAACTAGGCGGCAAAGTTCTGAAATCAGGAAAGAAAGCCCTTTTATACTTTTGAGCGGTAGTTGATAGAAATATCTCTGATAGGAAGATAAAACTATCTAAGGTGTTGGCTATCACTTCATTATAGGCCATCAGAATTGTATTAAGTACTCACATTCATCCCTTAAACCCTACCACTGATGAAAGCAATTAAGTAGTGAGCCAATGAAAGCCATCACTTCCTCCATCCTCACCATCGGGCCCTGAGTGAACCAATGTCCATTCATCAAAGGTCTTGTGTTTACTTGTATGTAGTTCCCTAATATCTTCTCACCACCTTTTCCTACTTTCATATTGCTTAGCACTCCGTCCAGTCTACTACCAAGTCCTTTCTTAACCTCCCACATAAACATTGGACTCTTAATTTCCTGCTTTCCCACTTCGAACTCTGGCCCTTCTGAACTGATCCACCTTGACAGGATTAATTCACCTAATAACATGTCACTTTTATTTATTTTATACTTTTCATTCATGTTAATATTACACATTTGTATGACCATCATGTTGTATTAAGAGATGCAATATTTTTTAAATGTATCCAAAATTAGCAAACAATGAATAAAGAAACTTCAGATTTCTTGATATAGGCTTGTCTATTCAACTGATTAATCACAAACCCATATATCTCTCACTTACGTTTGTTCTGAGCCTTGTAAAAGCAATTGATTCTTCTAGTTTCTAGGTTCCCATTGACTAGATATGAAAAATAACTCAGCATTGTTTTCAGTTATAGAAAAGAATGAACTTTGCTCTGCCAGTCACTTTGTCTATGTGGCGCAAGTGCATAGTCAGGCAGCTTTGCCAGCCGATGAACTAAAATGGGAGAAATATCACAATCACAAGGTTGAAGACAACTCCCCGCTGCCTCCCTCTATGGGATTGTGGGATTGAGACTCTGACAACTGAAATGCAAAAGTAGCAGTGGAGGGTATAACCTGTGGGTACCTGGCTCTGGAATGAGAATTACAGGGCTGCTTTCACCGACTATGAGGCAGTAGGGCACATTGTAGCAGAGAAAGCAGCAAGTACCTTTACTGCCCATACCCCAAGTAGATCCCAAATTCTGAGTCTTATTCTAAGGGTAAATATATCCAACAGGTGTGATTCAATTTTAACTGTTAAAATGAGGTAGAAGCCCTTTCTCAGTTACTGATCAGTGGGGCAGGTGGAAATTGCTATTTCTACCTACCGCAGGTGCTTAATTTGTAAAAGAAAGAGAGCTAGTGCAAAGAAAGAGAGCTAGTGCCCGAAGCTCTGCTCAGAAGCCTGCTCAAGTAATACCAAGGCTGCATAGTGTGAAACCCACCCCAGGCTTCTTTAATCGATTACCAAACAGTTGCTGGCCCCTTATCTCACTCTTGCAGGTCATCTGTGACTGTTTTCCATCTTTCTTTTTCTCTCCCTTTTGTTTGATTTTCTCTCTCTTGCTCTCAGGAAATGTCAGATGAGGACATTTTTGAAATGGGGTCTTTGGTTGGCAGTCAGGTTACCCCCTGTCCCAGCAAGGACCCTCACTCTAGTCACGGTAAAAGAGAATCACCCTCAGCTAACCCCCACTCACCCCCTTGGTAGCTTGGCATGAGCAGTATACTTAACTTCAGAGTGCTAGGTGTAAAGTATTTGTAACAACACACACAGTAACTTAATGAAAACTCTACAAAATGACACAACACAGGTTTAGAAAACTAGAAAATATTTATTGAAACAAAACAGGACAAAAACGACAAAAATCACGGTACACAAGTCAAGTTATCACAAAAAATGCAAACAGAGTCTTCATGTGATTTTGAACACAACGCTAACACTGTTAGCGTGAAAATGAACCATGGGTGTGTCAAAAATAACCCCGCACAGGTGAGTGTGCGTCAAAAACGGCTTGCAATGCGTCGCTTTCACTCACGAGCTAGATATTGCGTAGTTTCTCTTTTAGTCGGGTCGGCGGGCATCGTTTCTTCCCTCTGCTGGAGAGCGATGCGTCGATCCGGTCAGCACTCTCGGGTACGGGCAGGCCTTGCATCGTTTTTGCACGCCAAGTGGTGTTTTCATCAGAAAATCAGCCACACGATGATCTGAAAACCACGCAGCATGGGTTGCGATCTCACCAGCCTCCGTCAGCAATGCTGCACGTAGTTTCTCCAGCCGCGGGCGTCGATCTTCCGGTCGCGTTGCAGGCGAGCATTGATTTTCAGCCGCGAAGCCCACAGCGCATCGATTTGTCAGCCGCAGATCGGAGTTGCGTCGATCTTTTCCCTGCACGGCGGTCAGTGCGTGGATTTCTCACTCTTGGGCTGCCCGCTTCTCCTTTCAGGGTCCCAGGAACTGGATGGGCACCACTAGGCAGAGTAGGAGTCTCTCCAGAGACTCCAGGTGCTGGCAGAGAGAAGTCTTTGCTGTCCCTGAGACTTCAAACAACAGGAGGCAAGCTCTAAATCAAGCCGTTGAAGAGCTCTTCACAAGAAGGAAGGCAACACAAAGTCCAGTCCTTGTCCTCTAGCACAGTGAGAAGCAGCAACTGCAGGAGGGCTCCACAAAGCACAGTCACAGGCAGGGCAGCTCTTCTTCCTCAGCTCTTCAGCTCTTCTCCAGGCAGAGGCTCCTCTTGGTTTCCACAAGTGTTCCTAAAGTCTGTGGTTTTGGGTGCCCTTCTTTTACCATTTTGCCCTTTGAAATAGGCTTACTTCAAAGGAAAGTCTCTCTTGTTTGTGAAATGCTGCCTTCCCCTCCCTCCTAGCACCTCTGGCTCATCAGACTACACCCCATTTCCCTTTGCGTCACTGTCTAATGAGAGGTGCAACCAGCCCAACTGTCAAACTGACCCACACAGGGAATCCACAAACAGGCAGAGTCACAGAAATGGTTTATGCAAGAAAATGCCCACTTTCTAAAAGTGGCATTTTCAAACACACAATCTTAAAATCAACTTTACTAAAATAGTTATTTTTAATTTGTGAGTTCAGAGACCCCAAACTCCACATGTTTATCCATTCCGAAAGGGAATCTACACACTAATCATATTTAAAGGTAGCCCCATGTTAACCTATGAGAGGGACAAGCCTTGCAACAGTGAAACACAAATTTAGCAGTATTTCACTGTCAGGACATATAAAACACATTACTGTATGTCCTAACTTAACCATACACTGCACCCTGCCCTTGGGGCTACCTAAGTCCTACTGTAGGGGTTCCTTACATGTAAGAAAAGGGAAGGTTTAGGATAGGCAAGTGGATACACTTGCCAAGTCGAATTTACAGTTTAAAACTGCATACACACAGACACTGAAGTGGCAGGTCTGAGACATGATTACAGGGCTCCTAATGTGGGTGGCACATCCAGTCCTGCAGGCCCACTAGTAGCATTTGATTTACAGGCCCTGGACACCTCTAGTGCACTCTACTAGGGACTTACTAGTAAATCAAATATGCTAATCATGGAAAAACCAATCAACAATACAATTTACACAGAGGGCATATACACTTTAGCACTGGTTAGCAGTGGTAAAGTGCTCAGAGTTCTAAAGCCAACAGGAACAGGTCAGAAAAAATAGGAGGCAGGAGGCAAAACATTGGGGATGACCCTGCATAAGCAAAAAAGTGTAACAGGAAAACTTTGTGCCAGTCCCCATAGTTAGTGGTAGTGGGCCCCACTGGCAACATCTGGCTCAAATTAAGCACTGCATAACGTAGAATCAGCACATATCAGCCATGAGAACAATGCAAAAGTGGAAGCCATTTTTAGCAATGATTGCAGGACAGTAATCTTAGCTCTTAACTGTGATCCTTTATCTATTAAACTGTATTTTTCAGTATAACTTTTAATGCCAGTGAGCGATGCCACATGAGAACATTGGCAAAAAGAACTGATGATGGACAGAATGGTGAATAAATCATTCACCCCAGTCACTGATCTGAGTTTATCCGGGGACCTTAAACCGCTCCCAGGATGCCTGTTTCTGGTCCAGGGTGGACCGGGCCTCGCAATTCGGACTGGACTGTTCCCCTGGGGAACAGGGTCGAGACTAATTTGCATTTAGCTGGGTCCAAACTGGGGTGGTATGGTGAGCGAAATAATTGATGGATTAAACCCAGATCTGTGACTGGGGTGAATGTTTAATTTGTTTTACATTCCATCTATCATCTGTTCTTTTTGCTTTTTTAAATGAGACCATTGAGACATGATGAAGGTTATTCCTTTTTTTATTGTTTTCAAACATTTATGAGTCACATACAGAAAATGTCACAACATTGATATCTTCTCCCACCACGATGGTAGTGTCCAGCAGGACGTAGTTAAAGAAAGAAGCCGTGTTTGTTGTTTGTGGAAGAAGTACCAGGTGCAGATACCAAAGGCCCTTTTACAGATTCACAGCCTAGTAGACCCTCTTAAAAATGCAACTATTCATCACAGATCACCAGAAGTATCAAGATCATCCTATCGATTATGTCATTTCTGGAGGTGCAGCATCACTTCATCTAGATCTTTGCTCGAATTGAGGATCAAGACACCAAAGAAAACAAGTTTGTGAACCTGAATAATTTCGGGGCACATATAACGCAAAAAATACATCTGGGTGGTGTACAGTGCAAATAAAGCAATACTACAAGATGCTGTCAAAGTCTAAACACATCCTATAAAGTGTGTGTCACATACTGTCTTTTAAATAGTAGAGCCTGATTGGGATGCTACCCGAAAGGGAGTGTCCTTGCCTGTTAGAGATTGAAACAATATTTTAATTCAGTATGGATGACATTCCGTTGTACCTTACATGGAATCACCAAATTGGTACTTTTGGTCCTTCCTGATGAAGGACCGTCTACCAGAAACTATTGGTTTTGAGCTCTCACGGATGTCAGACAGATAAAAAAGTGAGTCAGTCATAGCTGTGGAAGGTTTTCTGGCAGCATGTTTAGTTTCTATTTCATTTTTTTTAGATATATTCAATATAATTAACCCAGCTTTAAGCTCAAGCGGATAGCTTCTTAGGCAGGGTTTTTACTGTAGTTTTCGCATCTCGCACATGGCAGTAGCCCAATCATGTAAATTAGAGAGGGCATGAAATTGTCACCAAATAACACCTAGTACATATTGACAGTCCACGTATTTATAATATGTCTGTTGCTGTATTTACATTTTAAACTCATTTCTCGTTTTCAGTTGGAAATTAATCGCTGAAAATAACTTTCTAGGTAGTTGGCTTTGACTAATGCACTTCTGAGCTTTGTACTAAAGTTCAGTAAATTTAATTTCTGCTATTAAAAGTTGGCGATTTTCTATTTTGGATTAATCGCGGCACTTTATAACAACAGTCATCTTTATTCTAATTCTTGTGGTTATGCAATGTTTTATAGCTAATGGCATTATTACATGCTATCGGAGAATACTGTTAGTAACTTTAACTCCTGTTCATTCGCTTTTCATAAACCTACCTACCAGGAACTTTATTTTACTTCGTAACAAAGTTTCTCAGTGATCCAGCTTCCTAAGCAACATTCAGAGGGATGGTGTAAAGCATTCTTTGTAACATTCATTCTCTTTTTTGACACTTTTTAAAATAGTTTTTTGCATCATAAACAGGCACGTCATAAGGACTACAGACATGTAGATATTTTTCATGGAAACAGTGAGATTCAGCTGCAGAGGTTGAGTCACAAACGTTTTTTAAACAAAATATATAGGGCCTCATTCTGAGGCCGGCGGGCGGCGGTCGCCGCCCGCCTGGCGGGAACCGCCATATGGCTGCTTTCGACCGCGGAGGCCATTCTGGCTTTCCCGCTGGGCTGGCGGGCGACCGCCAGAAGGCCGCCTGCCAGCCCAGCGGGAAACCCCTTCCCACGAGGAAGCCGGCTCCGAATGGAGCCGGCGGAGTGGGAAGGTGCGAAGGGTGCAGTTGCACCCGTCGCGAATTTCAGTGTCTGCTAAGCAGACACTGAAATTCTTTGTGGGGCCCTCTTACGGGGGGCCCCACGACACCCCATACCGCCATCCTGTTCCTGGCGGGCGAACCGCCAGGAACAGGATGGCGGTATGGGGTGTTGGAATCCCCATGGCGGCGCAGCAAGCTGCGCCGCCATGGAGGATTCCTGAGGGCAGCGGAAAACCGGCGGGAGACCGCCGGTTTTCCTGTTCTGACCGCAGCCAAACCGCCGCGGTCAGAATGCCCTGCGGAACACCGCCAGCCTGTTGGCGGTGCTCCCGCCGACCCCGGCACCGCCGGGGTCGGAATGACCCCCACAATGTCTATATGTAGAGAAGAGTACTGTAGGTTCAGCAGACCGAGTCTGCACCAGATATTAACAGTCCCCATAGATGACCCACACATTCCTCAGCAAAACTGAGTCCACCCCTGAATCACATATATCAGTTGGACAAATGAGTGACTAACACAATACCTTAGCTGCACACGAACAGTCTGTTAATAAATCATCCCTTCCCTTCCCTAAAACCCCCAATTTCAGCATATACATAATAATACATATCCATATAGACATAGAGGCACAGGGGTGCCCTCTCCCTCCCTCCAGCACACCTGGGGCATGGAGGAAGGACACCCACACAGGTCCAACGTTCTAGGGTTCCTGAAGACTTATGAAGGAGCCCCATGCATTATCAAACATGTGAATCTGATCCAGGAGCTTGTAGATACGCTGCTCATAAGTGGCTATACAATAGAGTTCAGTAACTCACTCACGGCGTATGGGCACCTGTCGGGAGTGCCAGTGTCTAAATATACCGATCTTTGCTACTGTGACGTGTGTTCCCATCCATCTGCAGCAGTGTAAGGTCCCGTCATTAACTTCTAGGGAGTCGTTTGGCAGAGCAGGTTTGGTGGAGAGATAGCGCTAGTGGTATGGAATGTCTGGCAGATATCCGCACAGTACAGACTCAAGCACGGGCAGGACCACAGGATATGGCGTACCTCACAGCCCTCCACTGCACACGTCAGGCTGGCGTCATGAGGTATTAGCTTAGCCTTCAGCAGCTTGTACTTGGACCAGTACCAATTATTCAGGACCTTAAAGTATGTGTATTTTAGCCACAATTCCTGGAGGGCTTTGTTGTGCTGGTCATAAGCTCAGTCAAACTCTCATCAGAATAGGCGACTGTAAGCCAGTCCTGTCAGTATGTTTTAAGTGCTAACTCTGTACCATGGAAGTACAGGTTGTCATTTAGAATCTGGGTTAAGCTGGATACAGTGCCTACAGAAAGTCTCCACCTCCTGATATTCATGAGTTGTTCATATGCAGGAGTCGATGGGACTCTTCCCATGTCAAGCACATCATCTTGAGTGCAGGGGAGTAGAAATCAGACCTATAAGCACTCGTGACATCCTGTATACTCATGCCTGCTGGGGTTTGTACAGTGTTGTGTTTCAGGGTCACCCACATTGGTTAGCCTTCCAAGGGTATCAAAAGATAAACCAATTGCGATAGATGGTGTGCAAGTACATGCTGGGGAGCTGCAGCCCCCAGCCCGGGTATCTTTGCGTAGGCATGCTGGCTTAAGACGGGGTTTCCTTCTTGCTCAGATAACTGTCTTGGTACATTTGTTCAAAGTGTGCAGCAACACTTTTGGAACTGGAAGTGGTAGCTCATTACAAACATAACTGAATCTGTGCACTGTCATCATTTTTATAATCTGTTTTCTACCACAGAATGAAATCTTCAAGTCAAGTTCCATTTTCGTTATCTTGCGCTATAAATTATCAGGCACCATCGTTTTGAGACCTATATTGCCTAGGACACCTATGTATTTCAGCTTACGGGCAAAACATTCTTTCTCAAGGAAGTGAAAGAAAGATCAGAATCCAATTTATTTTATAGTTTATGCAGTTAAATCGTACAGGTCATTGAAGTGACCTTATAAGGTAGAGATCAATTGTTTCTGCAGGTGAACACGGTCTTATTTATTTGGTGTATTATAGCTCCAATAATCCACAACTTCATAATATGGTAACGTGTGTATGATTAACAGTGGCAACACTTTTCTCCACAAAATGCAGGCATCAGTGTGCTGAAATATACTGGGAAATGTTTGTCAGCTCCTACCTTTAGTTACAATTTAGCCACAAACTCACTTGTTACAACACCCACCAAACACATACATTTGCAGTTTTTTTCTCAGATACATATTGATTATTTTTTCATGTTCTATTTTTGCTAGTGTGACAAACTGTTGCAAACAGTTTGAGCATGGTTAGGGTTCATCACTCTGCACCTGTCTGTGTAGGAGATTTGGAAATGTCAAGTAAATATGCTAATATTTTACCAACGAAAAATAGCTCTATGAAAAGGGAGAGAATGACAAAGAGGGATTGTAGGCCTACAGTGAATTTGCCTGAGGCTGTCGGACTCAATCCCACCTGGATTTCCTTCAGGAAAAGCATGAAAAAACATCTACCTATATCCTGTCTGAATTCCCAACTTTAGCATCAAATACTCTATCTACCATTAGATTGTATTTCTCAGATCATGTGAAGCTGTCCATGTCCATGTGGTTAGACTTCTGCTATGAAAATATATTTATAAAATAATAAAATATATGTACATCAGGCTTACGTGAAATTAACGTAATTTGCATTTGCAACGTTACGCAAACGTTCAGGAAAATTATGTGAACTTGTGTGTTATTACACCAAATGTTAAACCTGCATGTGGTGCTATATTTTAGCATCCCCATGTCCATTTTAGAGAGGAGGACATATTTTGCACTACATAATAGCATAGAAAAAACACCTGCACCCCCAGCAGCCACTCACGCTCTGATCGTTTGTGGTGTACCGATGCAGTCACACTACATTTTTGCTGCATGGCATAAACGCGGAATTCTAAAAAAATAGCATAACAGGCATAAAGCAAAATGATCAGCATATTGAATATTAATGCAAACAAAGCAGTGTGGCGTCTTGCAAAACAGCGCCTCTCAATCAAAAGGATCCAATGGAACTGTCAATCCAATACACATTGAATAGTGGCATATTATCTGGTACAGAAACCATACCCACCCAAAACTCGGGGACATATGTCCATGCTACACATTCGCCATTTTTTCCATTTCTTTGTAAAACTACATCCACAAGTTTTCTGTGTATTCATCCTACCCGCCTCAATGCATAGTTAGTGTTTGGGGTCGACATGAGTTTTGATAACTTTCAGGGCCTTTTTCTGTACATTAAAAATATAACACCAGTATTGCCATTTATGAATCGATAAGATAATAGTATGTTCAGAA
This sequence comes from Pleurodeles waltl, assembly GCF_031143425.1. Classification (NCBI taxonomy): domain Eukaryota; kingdom Metazoa; phylum Chordata; class Amphibia; order Caudata; family Salamandridae; genus Pleurodeles; species Pleurodeles waltl. The sequence continues at coordinate 393,997,103 of NC_090451.1, forward strand.
TCTGTATAAGATGAGAGACCTATTGCTGTAAACCCGCTAACACTAAAATCTCATTAATGCTGAAAGGCAGATCACCCTTGTTAGACCTGGTGTTCTTGGCATGGTCTCCCCTGTCTTTTTTGCCTCTGCTTCCCATGTTTTGACTGTCTGCTGGACTCTGTTTTACTGTTTTTGGTACTCTGGGCACTTTACCACTGCTGACCAGTGCTAAAGTGCAAGAGCTCCCTGGTCAAATTGTATGTGTAATTTGCTTTTCCAGGATTGCCATATCTGATTTACTAGTAAGTCAGAAGGAAAGTGCACTAGAGGTGCTTAGGGCCTGTAAATCAAATACTACTAGAGGGCCTGCAGCACGGATTGTGCCACCCACGTGAGTAGCCCTGTAAACATGGCTCAGACCTGCAGTTTTAACCTGCCAATTCGACCTGGCAAGTGTAACCACTTGCCAGGCCCAAACCTTCTCTTTTTTATACATGTGAGGCATCCCTAAGGTAGGCCCTAGCTAGCCCCATGGGCAGGGAGCAGTGTATGTTAAACGTGGGAAATGTACTGATGTGTTTTACATGTCCTAACAGTGAAATACTGCCAAATTCAGTTTTCACTGTTGCAAGGCCTATCTCTCTCTCATAGGTTAACCTGGGGGCTGCCTTTAAATATCCTTAAAGAGCAGTTTTTCATTTGAGAGCATATAGAGATATGGAGTTGGGGGTCTCTGAACTCACAATTTAAAAATGCATCTTTTGGTGAAGTTGTTGTTTAGATTGTTAGTTTGAAAATGCCACTTTTAGAAAGTGAGCATTTTCTTGCTTAAACCATTCTGTGACTCTGCCTGCTTGTGTACTCCCTTTCTGGGTCAGAATGACAGTTGGGCTGTTTTTGAATCCCCTCTAGACAGTGACACAAATGGAGCTGGGGTGTATCCTGCATATCCTGGTGAGTGATCTGAGCTAGAGTGGAGGGAGGAGTGGTTACTTACACCTCAATGGGCTGTGCCTGCCCTCACACAATGTAGTCTCCACCCCCCTGGTGTGTGTCTGGGGCCAGCCCTGGGCAAGGCAGGATCTTCTGAACAACAAAGACTTCAAAGGCAGAAAGGGGTAACAGTATTGGACCCAAAACTCCAGACTCCAGATCACTTCTGGATTCAAGAGAAAACTCTGCAAAAGAGAAGAGCTGAGAAGGAGTGCTGCCCCTGCCTGTGACTGCACTGTGTTGGGTTATCCTACAGTTGCTGCTTCTGCCAGTGAAAGGGAACAAAGTCTGGACTTTGTGGTATATTCCTGCTTGAGAAGAATCTCCAAGGGCTTGGATTGAGCTTGCCTCCTGTTTTAAAGTCTCGGGCCATCAAAGACCTCCTCTGCCAACACCTGGACTCTCTGTTGAGACTCCTGCCCTGCCAACTAGTGCCCCATCCAGTCCCTGTGCGCTGAAAGGTGAAGCCGGTAGAAAAAGTACAGAAATCCACACACAGGAAGCCATGTGGGGAAAATGTTGACTCACCACCTGCAAGGCAGCTGAAAAATTATGTGCCAATCGCTTTGCAGCTGAAATCAACGCTCCACCTGCATTGCGGCTAGGAGAACGACTCATCGCGACTGGAGAATCAACATAACACCCACTTGCAGCTGCTGATAACAATGCGAACCCCACGCAGCGTGGTTTTCCAACACTGTGTGACCGGCTTTCTCACACATCGTGGCTGGGCGTCAAAGTCATAGTGAATCTGCATGGATCTGAGGTGCCCTATTCAGAAATCGATGCATTGCTCTCTTGCGGGAGAGAAAAACTAAAACAACGCATCGGCTACTCGACCGGAGAAGAAATGACGCACGGCCTCACTTGCAAGTAAGGAATCGACGCATCGCTGACTTTTCAGAAAATCAAGGTTTCCATTGTTTTCTATGGAGTAAGACTCTTTTTACTTTGAAAATTCATATCTTGACTTGCATATGTTGGATTTTTGTTGTTTAGGTCTTGCTTGATTTAGATAAATATTGCCTATTTTTCTGGTGTGGTGTCTATTTTGTAGTGCTTTCACTGTATTACTGTGTATGTTGGTACAAATACTTTACACATTGCCTTTGAGATAAGCCTGACTGTTGTGCCAAGCTACCAAGGGGGTGAGCAGGTGTTACCTAAGTGTGTATTTCCATTACCTTGACTAAGGTTCCCTACTTGGACAGAGTGCAAACTGACTACCAACCAGAGACCTCATTTCTAACAACCCTGATAAAATAAGTGACTTACTTTATGATTGTGATGAGAAAATACTCTCATAAGCCAGTAATACTATGCTTGAAAAATGGTGTTTCAGTATTCTTGGAACATTCTTTCTCTGCCACAAGAAATACCTTAAGTCTTTCTATGTTGCTTGAAGTTTACAAAGCCATTCTGTTTTCTAATTCTGGTCTAAGAGAAGCATAGAAAGGTAAAGGTCATGCAGTATTTTGAGGTTGAGGAGGGTGTATGCTTGTTTGGTAAGGTGTTTGAAGCTAGCTAGGAAGCAACAGTCTCTGAAAAATATTTGATTATTTGTTGTTCGCAGAGAAATTAATAGCAGGCCTGTTCCTAATATGAGGGAGCTAGTCTTCAGCCATTTTTCAGCTTTTTCTGAAATGCAGGAGGGTTGGAGAAGTTCTGATGTCAGTAGAAATTATGGCATCCTAGGACTGTAGGCAGAAAAGACCTCCCTACTGTTTTTTATTTTCTCCGACACATTTTTGTCTACATTTTTGCATTTCTAGGCTCCGATTTCCACTTTATGTGGTTGGTTTATTGGCCAGGTAAGACGGGGTCATGTATCTTATTCATCATGTCTTGAATATAATGAGGGACTGAAGGCAGAGCCAATGTGATTTTTTCAGCAATGGGGTGATGTGCTCAGGTTGCTTAAGGCTTTTGATACGATGAGCCATGATGTGTAGTATGCTGTTGAGGGGTGCCCCCCCAATATCTGGTAGCCTGTTTCAATCTAACAAATCACAAATGCATCATTGTGAGGTATTATTATTTTAATAATGCACACAATCATGCTGAACGTGCGCTAGTTTAAATATCCTTGTATTTGTGACAGCTCCTCATGAAGGGGCATGTTACACTGGAGCTGCAAAACATACTTGTAACTTACTTCCCCTTCCGCTTATGTGACATTAGTCTCACCCATAATCAGTTTATTCTAGCTGCACTTATGAGTAAGCAACAATGAAAAGGGACTGTAATGCATCCGAAGCTGAACTGGTGTAATACTAATAATAATATATGTACCTTGTCCGTTTGAGATTTCCATCATGTTGTTCAAAAGGTTATTTTAGATCATTCTGACTTATTGTGAGGTGATCATTGGTTTGAAAGTGTACATATTGTCAAGTGGCCCAGCCTTCACGGCACCTTGATGGGGGGCGCGCTAAAAATGTTCAAGTGAAGTTGGGATTGCAGTCATAAAGACTTGTTGAAAAGCTCTCACAACCATTCAAGTTTTAAAGGAATTTGGATGAAGGGTAGATGATGTTCGGCTTTTGACAAAAATAGGATTTTTCAGGTAGTTCTGATCTGCTGTTGTCAAGGATTACTGTTATGTCTGCCCTGGACTGTTACACCTGCTGTGCAGTATGCATGCTGACCACGCTGCGCCATACCACAAATTGGTGACAGGGGAAGCTGGTGTCGCTTCCCACGCATGCCGTACCTTCTGCCATACGTTCACCATTCGCCTCCCTGTGCCGTAGCTGTCCCAGCATATCCGCGGCACGGTTGGAGCATGCTGCTGCCAGTGGGAGTCCGCTAGCCTGCTTTGTGCATCCGCAGTCGGCCTGCCTCTTCATCAACGGCCTGGCAGCAGTGGACCGCACCTCAACCCCACATCGGAGAATGGCAGGTGGTGGAATTACTCATTGTGTGGGTTCACAGCGCCCTCTGGTGGATCAGTGCAACGGTGAGACAAGGCAGCTCCGTTTTCCTTTACTGCCAGGCCCAGCGCATGTCTGCTGGGATGAGCAGTACCTCCTCCTAGCGTGCCCTCGCGAGTGATAGAGCACTGCTGCACTCGATGGCCAGGAAGTCCTTCTGGGTGGTCCCCACTACTTGCAGCCTTTTTTCATATCCTCATCTCAATGCTGATTAAGGAGGATGGTGATTTTTTCCTTTGTGTTTCATTTACAGTAAGGTCTGCTGGAGGAGGTCTGTGGGGGGGAGGCACATGTGACTTAACCTGTGGAACCAGGAGCTTAATATAAACGCTGGAGGCAGGCAAAACCCACAAAGAAAAATAAACAGTATCTGACATCCAAGAGGGGAGTTTTTTTGCTGCTTTGTGCCATTATTGATCATATTTTACAGACTGCCACTGCAAACTGGATACAATTGCCACAGTTGACATACCTCCCTCTATTCACACTCAAATCCTGAACACACAATGGCATCCATCCCTGCACGTGAGCCTTTTCTCGTAGAGGGTCCCTCTCAGCACAAGCTGCACAATGGAAAGAATGGGTACCATGACTAGAAATCTACTTTGGGGCAGTAGCGTTGGATAACAAAAGACACCATCCCATGCTGTTACACCTAGGGGGTGCCACTATTCATAAACTAAGCAAGCCAGTGGTTAAAGAAGGGGTGCCTCTCAATTACCAATCACTCCAAAGAGCTGTAACGGCACACTTCAAACCCCTCGCGAGCTTGGATTATGATTGGGTGTTATCGAGCCAGGCCAGACAGCTACCGGAGGAGTCAGTTGATACCTTTTATGCTAGGCTTAAAGAACTTGCAAGCACGTGTACGCTGCCCGATGCGGATGATGAAATCCGGGCGCAGTTCATACAGGGCTGTGTATCTGTTAAACTATGACAAAACATCCTGCAGGTGCCTGGAATGCCCATGGCTAACATTCTTACTTTGCATTGCTCCAAAGAGCTATCAAAGGTGCGGGCTGCACATACTGACAGTGTGTTACAGAGCGAGATCAAAACAGAACCTGTAAACGCAATGACGTTGGTGGCGGCAGACAAGAAGAAAGCTAGTCAAAAGCCTGCAACAAGCACCCGAACATGCTACTTATGTGGAGGTCTGTACCCTCATCAGGGGTCTTGCAAGAAATGCTCCAGCTGCAACAATATGAACCATTTTGCTAAGGTATGCCGATCGTCCACCCGTCAGAAACTACAAAAACCCAAACCGGTCAATCCAGTGCAACAACCCATAACAATGGGGGTTGATGATGACAGCGATGATGGTGATAGTGATGATGGTGAAGGAGTAGTCCACATTGTGCATGCAATGCAGCCAGGAGGATGCCCCCAAAAGTGCATACCGAGGTGCACAGTGCTCCTATCTGGTCACCAGGTCCTGGCGTTAATCGACACAGGAGCATCCATTAACATTTTGGCACAACTGGTGCTGCAGACCCTTCCCATACAACCACATCTGCAATCCAGCACCACCCAAGTGTAAACGTTCAGGTCTTCTACACCCCGACTACTGGCAGGAGTTTTCATGACCAACATCTCTCATGAAGGGCAATCAACATGCGCCAAAGTGTATGTGACCAGGACTGGGTCTGAAATGCTGCTGAGCTGTAAAATGGCGGAACAACTCATTCTCATGTCTTTTGCTTTCAGCCTGCACCTGGGGAGTGTGGAAGGTATTCTGGCTGAATTTGAACAGTTGTTTCAAGGGATCAGTTGTCTGAAAGATCGCTTAATACATCTGCACATTGACAACTCTGCTCAGCCGGTGGCGTTGAAGCATCGCGGGTGGCTTTCCATTTGCAGCAAAACGTGGAAGCCGGGGTGAGGAAGCTGGAGCAAGCAGACATTATTGAGAAGGTGGAGGGCCCCACACTGTAGGTATCTCCGATCGTGATTGCTCACAAACTGAAGCAGCCGGGCGTGTTTGGGATCTGTGTTGACATGCGGCTCCCCAATTTGGCCATTTAAAGGGAACGGCATTTGAAACCCACCGGAGATGACATTGTTGTTGAGGTGGCCGGATTGAAATGGTTCTCTAAAATGGACTTGAGAGTGGGATACCATCAACTGCTGTTAGCTTCCTCATTCTAGGGCCATCACTACCTTCTCCACCCATGTTTGCCTGAGGATGTTCAAATGCCTCTGTTTTGGGGTATCCAGCATGGCGGAGGTGTTTCAGGATGTCATTCAGGGAGTATTTGCTGGGTTGCCAGGAGTCATCAATGTCTGCAATGACAGTCTGATATATGCACCCACCATTGAGCTGCATCTTGACCATCTGAAATTCACTTTTAAGAGACTACAAGAAAATGGTCTCACTCTTCATCATGAAAAGTGTGGTTTCTTACAGAGAGAAGTGGTTTTCTTCGGCTATCATTTTTCGGGAGAAGGGGTTCTGCCTGATATGCCTAAGGTACAAGACATTCAAACAGCATCAGCTCCCACCAACGTTTCCAGTGTCTGCAGCTACTTGGGAATGGTCAATTGCTGTGGTCGTCTCATCAAGAGTTTTACAGCTCAGACTGCACCTCTAAGAGAACTTATCAAGTCCAACACCATGTGGGAGTGGGTCCCCGAGCAGGAAGCAACATTCCAGTTTACCAAAGCGGCTCGATCCGAACATACAACACTATTTTTCTTTGATCCTGATAAGGATCAGAACTGTAGGTTGATGTGAGTCCCACTGGACTAGTAGCTGTTCGTTCTCAGAAGCAAGCAGATGGAGGATGGGTTCCAGTGGCCTATGCAAGATGTGCACTGACAGACACCGATCAGCGGTATTCCCAGATAGAGAAGGAGGCTATTGCTGTCCACTGGGGCTCTCGCCATTTCCATTTGTATCTATATGGGCAGCCATTCATAGTTCACACTGATCATAAGCCACTCATACCTCTTTTCATCGGATCCTCATCTAAACCTGCTCCTAGGATTGAGAAGTGGATCCTACAGATGTAAGAGTACCACTTCTCTGTGGTGTATCGGCCTGGCTCTCTGAACCCTGCAGATTATTTGTTCCAACATGCAAGGCCGGCCACTCCTCGAGAGATCTCTGATGCTGATGATGTGGAGGAATATGTGTGCTTGGTGGTGAAACGTTCACTACCTCTGCCCATCTCCTTGGAAGAAATCAAAACAGCCACTGAAAATGATGAATTTCTTCAGCTAGTTATATCTGCAATGGCCTCTGGGAATTGGCATCACATTCTTCACAATGTGGCTCATAGGACCGTAGAAGCCTGTCTGACACTGTCCTCATTACACAGGATTAGGCATGAACTAGCCGTATTCCTGGATGAATGTCTGTTGAGGGGTCCACGGCTGGAACACAGCACCAAGTGGTGGAACTAGCCCACTCCTCACACCAAGGGGTGGTCAAAACAAAATCAAGGCTAAGGAGAAAGGTGTGGTTTCCAGGGCTGGATGAACAAGTGGAGCGAGTGGTGTGTCAGTGCTCCAAGTGCCAAGCTGTAGGTCCTGCGGAACCTCTCCTTCCTATCCTCACTGAGACAATTCGCCCTGTGCCTTGGTTCAGAGCCAGTGCGGATTTTGGTAGTTTGCCTGATGGTCGCCACATGTTTGTGGTGATCAATGACTTTTCCAAATATCCAGAAGTAGAGATTGTTGACTCCAGAACTGCCATACAAACTATTCCTCGTCTAGAGAAGGTAATGGCCACTCATGGGCTCTTGCGTGAAATTCGAACTGATAATGAGCCATCCTTCGCCAGCCAAGAGTTTGCTGACTTTCTGAAATTTCGCAGCATAACTCACAGGAAAATCAGTCCACGCTGGCCTCAGGCAAATGGAGAAGCGGAACTCTTCATGAGAAAACTCAATACGGTTTTGAGAATTGCTGTGTCCAATGGTCAGAATGTGGATTGTGCAATATATACTTTTCTCTGTGAGTATCTTCTCACTCCTCATGTCACCACTGGGGTCCCACAATGTACCTTTGATATGAATCGGGTGGTTGGAAACACCATTTCTCATGTGAGTGAATCATCCCGAATAATTGACAGATGGGCTAAGGCATTGTCGGAGAGGAGAATCCGGCACAAGCAAGTGTCCAGGAAACGACGAACCGAGTTTTTTGCTGCTGTTTGAAAAAGATCCATGGGTTGTAAGCGCCATCAAAGGCACCATGGTGACTGCTCATAAGGGTCAGGAAAGCCTTACGTTGAACATTTCATTTTTCTAACTGTTTAGGCAGCCGGATCCTGACACGATGAGCATGGATTGGGCCTTGTCTGGGGATCGGGGTGCCAGTGGTGGATACTGGGCTGCAGAAACTCCTGATGTTGTCTCCATGTCCCCAGGGCAGTCGAGGGACAGGGTGAGTCATCATTCCCACCTCGTTCAGAGTCGGAGTTACAGAATACTGAGCAACCTGGATCACCTGTAAAGGAAGAACCTAGTACAATGACAGCCACTCCTGTGCCTTCGAGAGGAGGGGTGGAGCAATATCATTTACGTCCTCGACCACAAACTTCTAGCGTTTTCATGGATTTGTACTGGAGTGAAATCTGCAATTATTTTAATAGGCCTAGAATGCTCTGTACTGAGTTTGCATGTTAACTCTCACGGTTCATTTAATTTGTACCTTGTGTAAATATGTGTAGTTTTTTTTATTTTGTTTTCCGTCTGAGTTAAGGAGGAATGTTATGTTTGCCCTGGGTTGTTACACCTGCTGTGCAGTAACAGGGGCAGTGCATGTGTACCCCGTTTTTACTGGCTTGTTAGAATCGTCCATGACATAAGGGCAATAAAATAATAAAGGGGCCAGGGAAGTTTCCAGGGTGGCCACTAACCGCACCTAAGTTGTCTGAAAAGTGGTGTGTGCCTACATGCATGCTGACCGTGCTGCGCCATACCACAGATTCCCACTGTTTTCTGGTCGGCTACAATCACTGATTTTGATAAGTTTACTAGTGAAACTTCACTCGCTTAAGTTTAGGTTAAGTAAGTGCGACTTTGATTTGCATGACGGCTATCGGTGAAGTTAGTCTGTCCTGGCAGGAGGAAAATAACCTATTTCGCAGGTTTTACTCTGAACGTATTATTCGAAATAAACGTAAACATTGGAAACACCCACATTAGGGACATGACGATTTATCCACATTTATCATTATTTGATTACTAAGTACAGTTTTTAATTCAATTTGAATATATGTAAAGGGCTCGACAAAAATATGAATATGATTATAACTCTTTCTCATTTGTCAAAATGTTTTAGACGATACGTGCAAATATTGCATTTTAAATGATACTACATCAACAGCATACTTAGGCATACAAAAAGTGACAGGTGTTATTTTTTTTTTTTTTAAATAAACAGATGGAATTATATATATATCTCTATGCATGTGAAAAACTGTTAAATCTCATTTATGTTTGTTTAGGTTTTATAACATTAGCGTACTTTTCATGAACCTTCAGAAATTTCCTAACAAATGTGAAGCTATAGTAACGACCCACCCCGAAAACCCCACCCCGAAAACAAACTGGCCAGTTAAGGTTAACTAACTATGAAAAACATAACCCATGTCACTGTCATGCACTGCTTTGACCTAACATGTGAAATCACTGATGTCATTTCAAATGAAATCATTATATACAATCTTATTGTTGTAACTGTATTTAAAGTATAACATTCATGTATAACATTCACAGCTAGTGGTGAATCACACAGGTGCTCGAATTCTTCCAAACCAGAATAAAAAGTAGTAACATACATCTTTATCAGCATATGTCATTCAGCAACCCGTGGGCCTCTGGGCCAACTTCAATTCCCTGTTCAGAATCAGAAGATGGACAGGTAGTTGTACAATCAAATCATCAACAGGGCAATCAATTGTGTTCCTGTGGGAACCACTACTATCTTATGATAGCCCATGATCTACCAAACTACCTGAGTGAGTCTGTGAGTGGGTGTATAAGTGTCTGAGTGGGTGTGTGAGTGGGAGAAAGACTGAACGGAAGAGAGTGAGAGAGAGGTTTTTGGGCTTTGACATATGATAAACATATAAAGAGATATTTCTGGACCAATTGAAAAGAAAAATGCATCTATCCTTTTAAAACAGTAAGATCACCTCTCAATATGAGCCTTAAATATTTGTAGTAAAAAAAAAAAAGAGGTAAACAAGTCCAACTGGACTCAAACCCTCAATGCTCAGTGTGAAGGTCTGTGACCTTTGTCTGAGCTAATCATTTTTTTTCCATTTATTTTTATCCTTCTATGGTCTGTCTGGGACCGTGGGCGGAGCCCTCAAGAGCTTTCCCGTGGCCCCTACTTGTATTATCTTTTCTTTTTACTTTATTTTTTAACAAGCGGCGGAAGCCTCCAGATCCCACTGTCAGAAAGCGGAATGTTTGCTGTGATTTGGCTGCAGCTGTGAAGCTGCAGTCAAGCCACAGCAAGCAGCTATGCTCCAGGGATGGGCACCCTGGGACATAGCAAGAGACAGCCCTGAGGGGTGGCAATCCCCAGAGCCATCAGTGGCTCCTCAAGGGGGGCAACGCACCCCCACTGCAACATAGGCATAGCCCTCGGTAGGTGGTGGTCCCTGGGGCTGCGGGTGGTTGTGCGGCCCCCTGCTCACAATTAACTGTAGGCCTGGGGAGGTGGTGGCCCCCGGGGCTGTGGGGGAGGCCATTGGGCCTCCCCCACATATTAACCAGGGGTTGTGGTCTCTGGGACATAGGGGGGGCAGAAGCCCCCCTATCAAAAAGAAAAGAGTGCCCTGGGGACCTGGCCCACCTGGGGGCTTATTTAAAAACAAGCATAGTAGCCTGCACTTTTTTTTTTTTTTTTACCACAGATTTGGGGTAAAAAATGTTTAAAAAATGCTTTTTAGCCCTGGGGGGACCCTTTGGGACCCCAGCATCAGATCTAAGGGGTCAGTGTGTTCATATCCTGACCCCTTTTGTATTTATTTATTCTTTCTTTCTTTCTGGAACTCAGCTTCAGCCAAGTCCCAGCATGGCTCACAACACTTCCTTGTTGAATTGCTGGCAGCCAATCACATCCCAGCACAAGACTTGGAGGGGTCACGAATCCTTCGCACCCATAGATATACAAGTTTGGATTTACACCAAATAACTAAAAGGGCTCTTTCTGGATCAAAAGCTACCTTTCTGCGAAATTTGGTGTAGTTCCACTGAGTGGTTTTTGCGCTATTGCTGTTCAATTTTTCCTACGGGAATCAACACTGAAAATGCTCTAAATTTCACCACCCTTAACAGATCACCCCAAAACTTTCCAAGCTGCAGCTTACGTGACCGTTTAATTTTTAGGGGAAAATGTTGTGAAGATTTGTCAGTGGTACCAAAGATATAGGCAAGCAAAAAGCAGCTCTTTCTATAGAAACTAGGTCCTAACTATAATTACCCAGTGGTGACCGTCACTAGGTTTATATGGACATCATCAACGCCATCAAAACATACTTGAGAAACACTTTAATCAGGGTATTATTTAAGACCTTTTAATCTCCACCACTACTCACCACTACTGCTATATGTGCAAACTGGTACACATGGGGTAAAAGCTCAGGAGCATACAGGCTTTGATATTTGCCCCAAAAAGTCCAAGAATCAGGTTTACTCGCTTGCCAATCAGGTGTGCAGCTTAAATAAGTGTACAATGAAAAGTTTAAAAATATTAAAAGTTGGTGTAAAGAAGTGTGAAATGAAGTTAAGTCACCACCATCTCATTTGAGCATAGTTGGTGATCTTTCAGGAAGCCAGTCTCCATCATGGGTATGGATTTGTGTGGCTGAGCAGCTGTTTGGTAACACTGGTGTCTGATGAGGATGAACTCTTGTAAGATTGCCTTCTTCTCATAAAAAGAAGTACTGTGGCCTTAAGGTATCTTTTGCTTCCCTGTACATTCAGTATTTCTTAGGGTGGCTAGGGACATTCATGCTAGGTAAAGGCAGCATAAGAGCAGACAGAGTAGGAAAACAAGGGCTTTAGCAGGGTATTAATATAATCACAGTCATGAGGAAATGGGCAGAAGGCTGGTTCCACACGCTGGATACAGTTCTACAATTACTGTTTCAACAGGTCCAACATCAGGAACAAGTCTGTTGAGCAACTGGGAAGCTGTATCTTACGTTCTCAAATTCAGGCACTTGAGTACAATTTAAAATCTATTAAAGCAGGGGTGTTCCCTCCTCTGAGAGGAGTTTGGACTACCTGTGCCTCAGTCTATGTGTAGGGTCTCCACTTAAAATCCCTATGGGCCTCTCAGGTGGGAATTTCTATGGTTTCCCACTAGATTATCTGAAACATGTAAAGACAAGAAGAAGAAGTGGGGATGGGGATTGTCTTGTCTAGGTATGGAACTCAATAAATGTTGGTAATAACTTATGGATAACCTTAAATTAAAGAGCTCTGTCAATGGTAGCAAACCCCATTGTCACAACTTTTTCACTCTATATCTTGGGAAGGGTTATGCTGGCAATCACTGCACAAAATATTTGTTTACATAGCATTTAATAAAAAAACACATTCACAAATGAGCCACCCTGTGTCAAGAGTCATTGCACTTCTTTTTACATGGGGAGACCAATAGGCAACTCCACTTGGTGCGACTTAGCATTCCCAAAACTAAGAATCAGGTTCCATCTGTGAGGGGCAGTCTGAAAGGGCAAGACAGGTCAGGGGTAGTAGTGGAGCGGTCAGTGGGGATCGTCTCTGAAATAGCTCACCAAGGTGCACCAACAGCAAGGTGCAGTTTTGGGCTTCATAAGGATTAGGGGCCCCTGAAACAGTTACCAACAACAAAATGAGCATGGGCTTCAAGGCACAACACATAGGATTTGTTTTTACACTCAGATTCAAGGTGAAAGGTTGTTATATTGTCTCGAAATATAATGTTAAGTTTTTTGAGTGGTATTTTACAAATAGGATAACATTGGATTTCCAAATTAAAACTGAGATAGCGACATCCAGCTACCACCTCAAACTACTGCTGAGGGAAAAGCATAGGGCTATTATGACTACCAAGCTTGATTACTGCACTGCCCTTTGTGTGAATCAAACCTGAGAAGGCCAAACGTACTTCAGAACTTCACAGCAGGACAAATGTGGGAATTTCAAGGAGAGCTATTTTTTCTCCAACACTGCGTAATATGCATGGATGAACAGTTAAGAAATTGGCTCACTTTAAGTGTGGACACTGGAGCATATGACTGACTATGGGGGTCATTAGGACCCCGGTGGTGAGTGGTAATGTGGCGGCAATATTGCCAACAAGCTGGCAGTACATACTGCCACATTATGAGAATGGCGGGTTGGCACGGTATCAGCTGCCGGGCTGTAGATGTCAATCTCCCGCCCAGCGGCTGGCATAGTACAGACAGCAGCATTATGAGCCGGCCTACCGCCATGGTTTTCATGGCATTAGCAATGCAATGAAAACCATGGCGGTAGGCCCTACCGGTGACAGGGAATCCCTTCACTGTCATCGGTAGGCGGCTCCACCACCCCCAACACACACCTGATGCCCCCCTCTGTCCAAACTCACCCCCACACCCCACAATATGCACACTGACATTCAAATACACTCTCCGATCCAAACACACACCCCCACCCCCTCCGATTCACAAACACCCCATCCCCTCCGATTCACAAACACACACTCTCATCCCCATACACGCACACAGACACCCACACGCACCACGCATACACCTATTCACTATCACTGGCATACACGCATTCATACACACCCTGGCATACAAACATTCATACATGCATACTTCCAGACATACTGGCACACATTCTTTCACACATTCACACTGACATGCAGACATGCACTCCCTTCACCATTCATACACGCATTCACACACATGCATACAACCATGCAAATAACACAACACACACAGATGCATTCACATGCGCACTCACACACTCAGACACACACGCACACATACAATACCCCCACCCTCGAACCTCCCTCCCCTGTCGGACGCCTGACTTACCTTGTCCGGCGAGGAGGTAATCCGGCAGGGAACAGGAAGGGTTGCTGCTACTGCCAGCAGCGCCCCACCAGCAGAACACTACCAGGCCATATTTCTGGTCAAAATACGTCTGGCGGCATCCTACTGGCTTGGCGGTGCAGGTAGTAGCAGTGTCAGCTTACTACCATCCGCCAGCATGAACACTATGTGGCAGAAGTCGGCAGTGCTCATAATATGGCGGATGAATGGTAGCCGCCATGGCAGTATGTTGGCGCCCGTCACTGCAGCGGTAGGCGATTTTTACCTCCAATATTATAATGAGGACCTATGTGTCTTTATTGCCTTACTTGAAGACCAGTCAACAGGCATATGATCAAGGCAGAGAACTGTGTACTAGGGGCATCATTTTCCTGGTAACCTCCAGAAAACAAAGAGCAAGAGTAGGTCATCAATGTTGTCAGAGGCTCTAACCCTAAGAAACTCAATTATTCTGAATGTGCGCCATTTTCTTAACCTACTGTTAAGAAGACACTGAAATTTTACTATTTCTAATATCTGAGGAGGTGAAATTCATCCCTGTGCATGGATGTCCTTGGAATATGATTGACTGACATGAAGATGACAATCATCATGCCCATGATACGCTCAATGTAGTCATTCTAAAGTATTTCTCTATGTTTTTGCTGTTTTTTGTGTTGAAGAGTGAATTAGGTTTCAAATTCAATTCCTCCTGTGCAAATCTCAGACCATTTCTGAGTAGTTAAGAAGTTGGAAAGGAGTTTGTGAATGCTCACTAACTGAAATGTTTGTGGTTATTAGTACGCGCGCCTCGACGTTAATCACTCCTTCTAGTGCCCACCCCTTGGATGTGAGTTACACCAGAGTAACTGAATATAGCTTCATTATACAATTACAAGGGAATAGATGCATATAACCTGCTAGGTATCCTTTTGTGAATACTGAGCAGACCCTTTTTTTCAACAAAAATGCCCATTTATCATCAACATGGTCTTCTTCAATTCAGCCTCTTGTCTCTTGAATGTTCTGCTTCTGGAGTTTAAATATTTTGCAAACCACATCATGTTCCAGAAAGAAAACTGAAACAACTTCTTGTAGAGTCTGAACTACAGTATGAGATTTGGCTGATTTCTTAGTTAAAGCTGTGTAATGCACCAGAATTAGTGTTTTATTTAGTTCCATAGCTTAGTGTTTTTTGCAGCTGTTTGTGCTATTTATTAGTGGTGAGGATATCTGGTTTAATATAACTCTGTTTATTGGATCTCAATTCTCCAGCCACTAAGGGATAAAAGGGCAAAGTGAGGAATTTGAAACTCCTACTCATGTGCCTCCAATTTCTTCCTGTGCCCTTGCGCTTCTTCATACTGGTGGGCCTTCCTACGTGCAGTGCCACAACAGTTAGAGAGCTCTGTGGAGATTGTGAAGGTATCTAAAGATATTTTACTAAACTAAAACATAAAATATTGAAGACAAAGGGGGAGGCTAGCCAAAGGTATTACACTGAAATTAATTATGTTTATAGGTTATCTCAGTAATCTACCCGTTGGACCACGCATCCTTGACGTCGTATTTCACCAAAGGTTTTACCTTTGTGCTCCTATATCTGCTTAAGTCCATTTTGTTGGCCTTAGGACTTTGCGTATCCACCCCCTCCTAACTAGTGGCAAAGTGCTAGTGCTCTCCCTTAATAAGCATTCACCTAACTGGCACACTTAATTTACTATAAGGCCCTAGTAAATGGCACTACATGTCCCCAAGGCCTGTACATTAAATGGTACAAGTGGGTTGCAGCACTCATTGTGCCACACACTAAAGTAGCACAGTAAAATATGTTTCAGACCTGCCAATGCAGCCTGTTGTGCAGTTTTAAACTGCCATTTCAATCTGAGAAAATAAATCCTTTGCCAGGCCTAATCCTTCATTTTGAACACTTATAAGACACGGCAAATGTAGGCCCTATAGACTTATAGGGCAGGATGCATGAAATTTGAAAAGTAGGACCTGGTATTTAAAAAGTGGCATTGAAAAACTCTGAAAGTCATTTTCCACTGTTTTAAGGCTATCTCTAACATAGACTAACGCTGGTATACCTTATTACTGTTAGTATGTAATAACTTCAGTTTGAGAACAGAAAGAAAAATGCCTCTTCAACTCATTCTAATTGTAAATTCAATGACAAAATCAGATTTTAGGTTACTGTTCTGAAATTCCACTTTTAGAAAGGTGCCATTTTCCTTTCTAAACCAAATGTGTCTTTCTGCCAGTGCCCAGGCTCAAATGACCGTGAATGGCTCTTCTGTGGAGTGCTGTGTATTGTTTTCAGACATGGAGACAAATGGGGCCTGGGTGTAGAAGGAGTGGGTCTTCCTTGCAGGATGGCGGGGGAGGAGTTTTGGCCTTTCCTAATTACACTTCAAATCCCCAACTGTCTAAAAAAGGAAGACTTGACCTGTTTGCCTTGAATCCAGGATCCCAAGAAGTATCTCCAACAATAAGTTGGCCTAGTTCCTGTTTAAACTACAGGGACAAAATAGTATTCCAGAGGTTTCCCTGCAACTGCCCAGCTGACCAGCACCACTGGGTCCTCCCTGAGCCCTTCTGCTGGCCTCTGCTGGAGTGAGTCCTGGTCCCGAAGAGGTGCCTCCCAGGTCCTGGGCCCTTGGCTGGCATCAGAGTGTACCACTCCTGCTTCAAATCTACAAAATCTGCACTCCAGGTGAAAATCTAGATGTTTGTGTCACTTCATAACCACAAGTGTGCTCCTTGCATTAGCAATGGTCAAGACATCTCACGCCAATTTGAGTACAGATGGCGACCTGCTCTCCCTGCCAGGCAGTGACCACCCCTGTCTCCCAGCGAAAAGGAAGCTCCTGCAACAACCATTCCATATGCTGGCAATGACCTCCTTGCTGCCCCCCAATGTGAATCTCCAGCTGAACCCATCACATGAACCTGGACACTGAGAAGGTAAACTCTTCACTTCATGACCAGATACCAGTGAGTTTTTGCTGCTATTTTTCACCTACATGTTTAACAATTTGTAGCTCAAATTCTATTTATTGGCTTATTTGGCCATTTTACTTTATTACTGTTGAGTGCGGCATAAACACTTTACACATTGCCTACAGGTTACGCCTGACTGCTTTTGTGCAAAGTTACCAGAGGGTTAAGCATAGATTTATATAGTGACTTTTATGGTTCACCCGGACAAGGATTTCCTTTTGTACTTGAGTGCGGCTCTCAACACTCTCAACGTATAACACAATTTTGTATAATACTCAACCAAACAATCTTCCATTTCTTTTGCACTAAATAAGGCTCTTCCATATGTGTGCACACTGGGCAGCAGTGCTGATTTAGGGGCACGGGTGACATGGTTAGGTGAATGGAATGGATGATTCTTAGAACCTCCTATGACACCACCACATGTGAGATGTTCTTGGAGAATCTGTATCCCATTCCAAATCAAGGCCCAGATATATATGATAAGAAAATGTCATGATAGTAAGAGCTCTGCCGACTGCACATGTGCTTGTAGACCATGTGTCTCTTAGAAGCCCAGTAGGCCTTTATAATTATGGGTGTAGTCTGGAACCTGACTCAACCCTTGAGGGTCTTCAACATCCCTCAGGAGTTGTGAATATTCTAGGAAAGAAGAATGAAGCTGCGAGTGAACTCAGTACTTTGTGTCTTGTCTTCTGAACTTTTGTTTGGGTAGGTGCTCACAGTCTCTGTGAGTGTTTGTGCAAGGAAATGCACATATGGGGTGCACAGCACTGCCCATTTTATTTTGTTACCAGTCTAGATGCACAAATCTACAGATTAGAGCTTTGAACTTGGTACAATAAGATGGCCTTCTAATTCCTAAATCTAGCAAATGTCAATCTTTATTCACCCCCCAAAAGTAATTTAAGATTGACTTAATGTTTAATTTAGTGTATTTGTATTCCCTATTGATGTGAAACAATCTACATGTGAGACCAATTCAAATGCAAATTTCTAAAATATCATTTCCCTGTTAATAAACTGAAAATCTCGTCCCTTTCTTCCCTACACTTCCCTGTACTGAAGGAAGGAGATAAGCCAGGATTACGCCAGAGTACAATGCGGCAGACATACCAATTGATAATAGGGAACATCTAATTTCTAGATTCAGAAAATCCAGGAAAAATTTTGGATTTCCCATATAAGAAAGAAATAAGACTGTAACCATTCAACATGGATTTCATTCGGTTTTTAATTACTGTATTTTTCTAATGATTGCTATTGTGTTCAATCGTGGATGTGTGTTACTCTTCAGACCTGTTGACATCCATTTTTTTATTAAATTAAACAAAAGGGGTTTAATCAAGTTGTTAATCATTTTTAGTGCAATTGCATGCTCAGATTTTCGTAAGAGTCTATAGATTACACATGCTCCTGTGTTGTTCTTTTAATGATTATGGTGATAGTGTGCTATGGATCTTACAAGACAATTTGGCTGATAGAGATTTCACCCACAACCTGCATCCCTGCCATTTTCCCTAACCTGCACTTGCTTTCCTTTGGCTTTCCCATCCTATACATAGACTACAATGTTGCGTATTTGCAGCATTCATTGCGCTGAAATGGAGCCCTAAAAGGAGAGAGGGAGGAACAATATACAGTGAGAGTGGGAAGGAGCAAAGAGAGAGTGGACAGGTTGATAGGCAATTGAGTGGAGAGAGTGAAAAGGGCACCAAGATAGGGATTTAATAACTGTGCTGCAAGAAATGTTGGGAATTGGTGAGAGGCACTCTGAAAGTTTTTGGCTGAGCAGCAAGCAGTAAGGACATTTAAAGTGGAGAACAATGAGAAGGGTCACTTTATGGAACTGAGGAGAACAACTGCAAGATGACCAGAGTCTACTGTTAGCACCGTTGAGCTTCTAAAACTGCTGCAGACATACATCTGGCAGTTGGTCTGATAGAAGGCTCCCCTCAAGATGTCAATTCCACATCATCTAGTTGAGCTCTAAGCCTGTGATTAAGCATACTGAAGCAAACCTGTAATGGTGTACACATATTGTAAGAGCTTCAAACATTGGCATAGTTCATATATTATCTTTAATGGTTAAATCTCAAATCACCTGAAAAGTTCTGTTTTAAGAAGATTCAGCTACACGTGGTGGGGAGATTGAATAGGACTTCTCCCAGCATTGGATCGGCATCTCAACAAGAAGCATTTTTCCAGACTCTATTTGCATCCTGTTAAATTACATTAAATAAAGCTGATATGTTAGGATGATTACTTATGTTACACAACAGATCAAGGAACTTTGCTTATATAAGTGATAGCCCTTAAAATATAGAACTAGATAGGATATTAAAGAAAGAGATGGATGAAGAGTATCACAGAGTAAAGGAGGTACAAGTAGAAGTGCAGGCAGCAATGACTGGTTAGCGTATTAGAGAAGAAAAAAACAGAAGGTCTGTAAAGAGTGGTAGATTTGAGAGAAGGTGAGGGTGGAAGTGGAGAAAGGAAAAAATAAGACTTGCAGTGTGAGGACGTGGAAAGGGAGTGGTTGTATAAATGATTTTAATTTCCTAACTGTACAGTTTTTATTTGGTTGCTTTTTAAAAAAAAGAAGCTAAAAAAAGGAAAGCAGAGATAAAGAGAAGCAAATACCAGAGGAGGTACAAGTAGATGAGCGGACAGGAGGGAGTATGGTGCTAGAAGGGAAACAGGAGGCAATAGGTATAGAGCGCTGGGTGGGAGAGAAGGCGAGGGTGGAAGTAGAGAAAGTGAAAAAAGAAGACTAGAATGGTGATGAGGTAGAAAGGAAGTAATTGTAAAAATACTTTAACCTTCCTATCTGCATATTTATTGTGTTTTGTGTGTGCTTTCTATAAACAAATCCCAACTTTTAAAGAAAGATATATTTTAAAGGAAATTATCAGACACATATTGTGCAGAACAGTGGACATTGTTCTTTTTCAAAATACATAGCTATGGACATTTCCGCAGTTCACTAGGCAAATACATTTCTTGAATCAAGTGTAACCTTTACAAGAAAATAAAATCGTTCTGCAGCGTTGCTTCATTTCAATTGAGAGTTTAGTCTTACATAGTGACATACATTTTATTAATTGTAAAAAAGCTGTAATGTTATTCTGGGTTATTGCTGGAATCTGGCGTAAGTACATTTCATTTGAATATTTCGGTTTCTCTTCCTGCCACCATTTTATGCCTGTTTGCAACAGCAACAACAACAACAAAAATGAAACAAAATGGCAGCTACTGGCTTCGTACTGAGGAAATCTAATGTGTTTTCCAGCAATTAACCCTGTATCAATTCCTCTGTTATCAAAAGGTTACTGCTCTATATCTTCCATTTGACTGTCATGCATAATTTCTCATTCAGCTTCAATTTTGCCATCATCCTGTTACAGACTGGTTTACATCTGCCGCACTTTGTTATGATTTACTAACCGCATTGATGTATTATACATATTGTATCTTATATTAACACGCTGCACATTCATATCTTTGTAATATAGCTTTACATTTCTCACATATTTGTCGAGCATTCGTTTTAAATAATTTACTTTTCGCAGTTAGTTTAAAGAAGACTCAAATCAATACAGCAAAAATAATAGAGGTAATTGCTAATCTTGTATCTCTTTGGCACAGGCACTTTTGTAAAAGACTATGTATTATGTATGATATGACCTTCAAATGTCATGAACGCGTTGTGCAATAAACTGTCAATATTTGTGGTTATAAGGTACTAGATGACTTTTACAATAATTGGAACAGCTATATTAAAAGCTTGGATCACTCAGCTGGTTAAAGAGACAGACACAGGCCAACAATCTTCAGGGACGTTCCCTCTGCCAAATCTAAAATGAAAGATATTGCAAGGTGCTTCCTGCCTCTTCTTTGTTTAAAAAATAACACGGCAAAGCTTTCGCGTGGGATAATGTTTTCCCCTGATATTTTTTATTTATTTTTGCAAGTAGAATTTGCAAAATATATATTTTTTTTCTTTTTGTAATCCAAACCAAATTGTTTCTTTTTAATTGCACTTTACATTTTAATACATTTGCGAACCTCAGTCAAAAAATAATCATCCATTCGAAATCTGTTTTCATATGCATGATTCCAAAAAGCCATCAAATGCAATACGACATGCACCTTTCATTGGATGGCAGTACCAGCTGCTGGATCGTTTGTCAATAATTGCAGTGTCTATCACTTCAAGGTTGCTGGTTCAAATTTGACTCGCATTGTCTTCTGGTAGCTGTGTGATTGATTGCCCACGTGAAATGAGATGATGGTCTCAGTCTATCTAATGGATGGGTATCCACATCATTAAAAAAGGATCACATTTGGCACTCACTTGGCATCCTAGTTAACCATTTTCCTCAAGGGACAATCCGGGCAGATGTGCCATGTGAATGAACCCACAATATCCTCCAGCAATGATCCCTTGAGAACCTAGTGCAGTCGGGAGGTGTGTGCCATGCTTTAGCTACCTTATCTATATATGAATAGTGGAGTTCACTTTCAAATACGTCATATACTTTTACATTTGTAGTTCATCTGAAATAGAAGAAAAGCTAAAGTAGGTACCAATGAGACTTCCACTCTATAAGACTTGTGTACCCAGTTGCCACTTTGTAATTATGGTTCAGGGTAGCTTTCCACTGAAATGTTATTTGTTAGAATGCAATGCACACAGCTCAAGCCAAAACCCACGTCACCCGCCCTGATTACCTTTTGCTTGACTACCTTTTTTATGTGCTGCTGGCAAATGGGTGTTTTGTGCACGGCAGAAGTCAGTTATGACTTTTATTGTTTGCACTGCATACTATACATGGTGAATTTCACTGCTTTTGCCCATTTGAGCCATAACCATAACTCAGATTTTAACTCTTTTTTTCATCGATTTGTATACATTATGTTATGTTCCAAGAGACAGCCACCTCAATATGTTATGATTTCCAAATCCCACTATGTTGACTGACTTTTTCTGCTATGACTACTAAAAGTCTGCTCTTCCCTCAAACCCTCACCACATTCCCCTTTACACCTGCATTGTAAGATTGAACGAAACATACAGATTAGTTCACAGATATCCACTTTAGAATTCGAAACACATTTCAGAAAATTCTCTTATGAGATCACACCTCATATATGGGATGCCTCCATCAATAATGTGTTAAACAGGCAGCTTCTATTTGTTGGTTAAAATCTAAAGGATCCATTTTCCCTGTGTTAAGATATCATCAAGGAGGCTGTTAATTTATTATAAAAGGTGTTTGTCTCTATCATGTAGATGACATTGGCTGTAAGAGGAACGTACCCGTCAAGTCAGTATATATTTGTCTAAAACCTGCCTGAAAGGAACATAATTAATGTTGGGCTGAATATGAGGATGCATGCCTACTTCTAGCTTGCACGGTTCTGCTTTAGCAAAGGACATAGAGCTGTGAAGGAAGAAAAGAGGGAAGTTCTCTGCGTATTCCAAGATCTCCACTTGGGACATACATTTCTGTCTGTTCTCCTTCATAACATATGCTCGAGGATATACTTTGCTATTTATTAATCCAGCACTTACTAGATCTCTAAAAGTATGAGAGGGTAAATGTTTGGTGATTTCTGAGTGAGAAGATTAAGCTTTGGTGCGTTAGATGCAGAGGGCTAGAGAGACTGTGATTGTGTAGTGGGTAGAAAGCAATACATTCCTCGTTTTGGTAGCATCTCTAAATGTGGTTGGAATTGGTGTGATTAAGGGGTTTCCCTGGAATGCATTTAAACATTATATTGTGGACAGAGTAGAGATGTTTGGCTACATTCTATGAAGAGTATTTAGCGAAGGAGATAGTCACATGTGGACTAAGAAGAAGATGCAAAGGTTTCAAAGCATTATGAAGATGGATGTATCAAGATTGGGTGAGCCTAGTGTTTAGAGCATAATAGATGATGTGAAGCCAAGATGAGGGATGAGAACGAAGCAGGAAGGATGGTTCCAGGATGTCAGGAGCATCTATGAAAGCTTTCGGTTGTGCCTCCCACTAAAGAGACAATGACTGTGGGAAAAGTTATGGTCGAGGGCTACTAGTCTCGTTCTATGACCACTGTAAAGTATCAGACGTTTTTCCTGAGAATGTGACAAAATAAGCAGTTCAGTAAATCTTCGTGGGTTGCACTTTTATATGCATTCATCAAATGGGAGATGTGGATAGAATAACTGTAGCTAATAACCTATTGTTTGTCTACATCTGGACTACATTTGTAGTCAATAGGAGATGGAGATCTATCAGCTTCATTGATTTACATTGCAATCAGCAATCAACCAAAATGTATGGATTTACATTTTAGAGATTCTTTAATCCCAGGGTGCCAATTTGTATGGAAAACCGAGAAGAAGCTTGCCAAAGGTGAACAACAGCACATGGTTATGTGCAACAAATTGCATAAACTCATGTCATACAACGTTGTGTATCTGTATCCTTTTTCGTGGGGGGTTTCTGCTTCTGAATTATAAAAGTATCCAGTAAACCTTGAAATACAGATTGGTAAATATATCAAGGAACATTATTTTGAGCCAGCCATATTCATTTGCTCGCATTTTTAATTTTAAACCACTTTGTGGAATTTCCTAAAATACTTAAGTCCAACTCCGGGAGTCACAGATGTAACAATTCCCCCAATATTAAATATAGGAATTATTATATCTTATTCACAACACCTTCCTCCCTTAAAACAGAAGGATGGGAAAAGTGAGGTAGGAAAGGGGTAGAAGAATCAGAAAGACCAAACATAAAACGAGAAATATGTATATCCTGAGGAAAACATTCTTCAGCCTCTGCTATTACCCATGAGGAGACAGGCAACACTCTTTCAGGAAGCAATCATGATCCGGTGCTGTTTTTACAAAGAAAGTTTTCCCTTTAGGGAACACATCAGGGAGAGCAGGCATCACCCCAAAGCTTTCCAGACAATTTCCTAAGAGAAAGCAGTGCCATGACAACAGCTTGTCCTTTGCAAATCAAATTTCAACTCCCTTGACTTGTAATAGTTTGCAATCAAATTTTCAGCTGCATTGACACATTCCATTGTGACTCCCCCATAGAAGAAGGACACCCCTTTCACACCCATATATACTTGAAGATCATAAAGAGTTGCAAACCCACTTGGACAAGTCAGAAGGACACTTTTCGTTTTTGTACATTTCAAAACACTATTTGGCTTTCGGGAGTCCAATGATTTTACGAATTGCAGTTTTTTTGTACAATGTGCACCTTGTGGCCACTGAATTTCACATGTCTAGCCAGTGAGACGGCCCGAAGGCCAGCTTTTCTTTGAGCCTGGCTTCTAAGTTCCAGCATAAGAAATTCTGCTCCTGACGTCCACCCCGCCTCTCCCATCAATGAAGCAGCCCGGGAATGCTGTGAAGTTACCGCCAAATAGCCCTGTTGGATCCCAGCACCTCCAACTGCAGGAACTGGCAAATCAGTGCTGTTGAATCTTCCATTGCTGGGATCCGAGAGATAGTTAGGACCATGATTCGCGGTATGAGAAGCTTTCCCAAATATTTCATCCTCATATTGTATTGTTCCATTTGGAAAGCTCTTAGTACTCCTAGTTGGGGAGCTGAATAACCTTTGCTCCAGGAGAACTACACTGTTGACAACGCAGTGCTTAAACGCCTTGTGCTAGTTCAGTTCATCTACCTGATTCCCACCTGGCCTTCCATCTTTGAAACTCTATGTCCCTCACCTGCTGCCCATTTGGCCCTACGCTAATCTGAACTTTGCTTTCATCTCCACTTCTTTATGTGCCACATTTGGAGTCAGAATTGTAACACTCAATTGACACAGTGCAAGTTGGAAGAGACTTTAGCTTAACTGGTTCAACGAATATCAGGTGACACATACCTTCAGCAGATTTGAGATACAAAATATGTCGAAACATAACGATAGGTTATTCAATAAATATAAAAATAGTGAAATATTATATAAGTAACATTTGCCTTCCTTTCCAAGAAATAGGACTACATTTTTTGCTTCGGGGTTGAAATGTAGTGCCTCTCCCTTTGCTTGCGGCTTTTTTGTGTTAGAATGGTCTTTGGGCCTTTCTGGCAGACCAGCGCTGCCAGACAGACCAGCTTCAAAAGACCAGTGTGTGGCTGTGTTTTTGGTCATGTCATGGCCAATGGGGCCAAAAAAAGAATGCAGGCCACAAACCGGCCCTATGAAGCTCGCCCTTCTGGCAGTGCCAGTATGCCCAAAGGCCAGGCTGACACTGTGGTCAGTTGCCTGGCATCACCCTGCCTTACAATGAACCTTGTTAGCTGTTCAGGGTTGTTAATTCTTAAGTAAATTCCATAAATAACTGTGAGAACCAAGCCAAACATTACAACAGAAAGCACACCTGTTGAAAACATTATGCCTAATCCGAGGTCACCGTGGTACCAAACTCCCACACTACTGCAGTGGTGAGGTTAATCAGTGCTTCGTTTTAAAGAAAATACGGACTGTTACACACTCGACTTAGCAAGGCCTCCATAACGCAGTGAGAAAATGTACTGGAAATTTGCCGTTTATGGGTATTTCAGCACACAAGTAGTTCTGTAATTTAATATCAAAGCCATTTGCTTGAGTGAATTTTTGAAGGTGGACTGCTGTGGAGAGAAAAGTAATTTTTCACATGTTTTAAGTTTAAAACAGAAACATTTCTTCCTTTGCCAGCTTCAAGAAACGATCTTCAATTCCAGAAACCGCCAAATCCCCACTGGCATTTAAGAAAGATTGAGAACTACACGTGTTTGAAAAAAAAGTAGTGATATATTTTAAGTGCTGAACTTGACATCCAGCTCTGCAGGAAAACCACAGACCGGAATCAAAAAGTGTTCTTCTCTCATTTGTATAAATGGTCCCCTCTCCAAGATAAAGGCAGAGATTACGGAATTAACATAACGTGTAGAAAGCAATCATGTGATAATAATGAAAGGGCCTGCCAATTCCAGGAGTCGTGACCCTTTGATTCTCATATAGCGCAATTTATGTAGAATTCCATCGCTCTTATTGGGTTTGTCTCAAATAAGGAAAAATAAATCTAAAAATTAGAAGACGCAGAAGTGTGTATATGTGTAAGATTTAAAGGGGGCACAAAAGGTGCAACCGTAAGGCTCAGCTGGAGGCATGCCTCAACTGGCAGACACAAGAAGACAGAAAGGAGCAAAGCCATTCCCAGGCATTGTATACATCCTTTATTTGTAATGTCACAAAGTGCCAGGGGAAAGGAATAAAAGCAGGATTAGGATTCGATGGGATCCTTTAATTGCAGTATTGCCTCAATGAAATGCACAGTATTCTCCATGAATGAGGGTGTTTTTTGTATAGACACAGTATTGTGGAACTAACAAGAAGATGTAAATGGGAATGATTTCAGTACGGGAAAACTGCATAGATATTAACTTTGATTATTATCGAATATAGTAAGCTTTTGAAAAAAGGAGGGAATGGATTCGTATCCCAGCAAGGCCATTTTCTCTTTCAGAGAGAAAAAAAGTGAGTGCAAATATTAACTGCAGTTTATACTGTTGAGTCTGGTGGCTCAGTGAACTGAGTCATTCGCTTTAAGCATCTTTGTGTAACTTCATGGTCACATGTTCGGATTCTGGTGTATCTACTCGGTCACGCATCCTATTGAGGTTGATAAAGTGAGTACCAGTGAATTAGGTAACAATAAACATCTATTAGTTCAGTGCCAAGATGCTCCAAGGGAAAAATGTGAGCTTCACGAATATCTTTGTTTTCCATGGGCAGACCTAAAAATGCACAAGTTCAAAGGGTAATGCACTTAGAATACTGTTTAGTACGGGCCATATTTCTGGACAAGTCACCTTGTCAGGCTTCATGATAAGGAAAGGGCAGGAATGTGCTGTATTAAAATCAATAGAGCACATACCTGCCATGGTCCCTGTGCTGGTGCCGTTTTGGCTGTCTAACACCAATGCAGATATTCTGGCACCATGGTGCAAGGGTCCCTGCGTTGTAGGAAGGATTTTTTTGTGCAGGAAGGCACACCTTCCTGCACAAAAACAATCATCTGAGGCATATTCTTCTTTCATTGGGTGCTGCAGAATGAAGCACCCACAGAAAGAGGAAAAACCAAGGAGGAATAACAATGTTAGTCCTCGTTATCCCTCACCTGGGAAGGTGTAGCATTTTGGCGCATTCCCAGGTCTACCACTTCTGGTAAATCGGGGAATGCATTAAAATCTATAGATGTTGCATGGGAACACCTACACAACAGCCATGGAAAACCTCTCTGGGGCAGAGTAACGTGACACAGAGATTTGCCCTGCATTGCTCTACTCCAGATTAATGAAGCTACTCAGGGCCATCGCATTTGGTCTTCCCTCGCTCATGTACTGTCTTGAGTGGTGCAAGAGCAATTCAACCCCTCTCATAAATATGCCCGTTTATACATTTGCCCAGAATACAGGAGCATATGAGTGGTCTACTACACCCTGGAACAATTGTATATCTGCTTTATCCACCTACACTCACACCACAGAAGTTTGAAACACCTTATATGTTATCAAACTGTTTTCTATGGAGAAAGTAGTTTCAAGCCTATCTAGGGGTGGAGAAGCAAGGATTCAAATATAGTGAAGTATTTTAGAAGCTCTATTTTGTAAATAAACTGTAATAGTAACAATTTAGAAACAGCACACCATAGCCTATTGGTGTCAGGTCTCATGTTACACCCAAAAAAACAAATGGCTGACTTTGGAGATTGAAAGATGCCCCCATCAGGGTGCATTGATATTTGATCACTGTGAACATGCAGTGGCTGTTTTTTCAGAAAAACGGTGCAAAAACGTAGAACTAAGTTCAATACTAGAATTCGTGAATCATGTTCCTCGAGAAACTGCACTCTGGAAACACCAGCGCGCACTTCGGTCTGGAAAGATCATAGTGCATAAACGCCATTCGATGTGTTCTTTTGGAGAGGACTGAATCTGTATTTGCAACGACCAATATATTGTAATGCACAATTCACATCATATTTTCGAGAGATTCGTCAGCCCTGGCAGGTTGCGGATATCCATTCTGAATTTATATTACTCCCCGCCGCATAAGTAGGGGTGCTAACTCGGAATCCATCACCTGGGATTTCCAAGGGGAATAGCTCCGTCTGATTAACCTAGTCACTGGATACCGCTGCTACTTCAAACTGTGACAGCTTATAGAGTGTTTAGTCGTGCCAGTTAAAAATGTGATTCCGAAAGAAGGCTCTTCAGTAATGCACGTGCTGCTGATCATCCACGGTCACTCATCCTCGTCCCACACTCCGTCTCCTTTTCGTTGTGAAGCACCGACACCATTATTAACGGCTCTCTCTTCAAAATGTTAAAACACAATATAAAACTACACTCCTTGCTTCCCTGGCATCTCCCCGTGATGTGACATCTCAGCGTTATCCCTTTCAGTTCGCCTGCACAGGAATCCGCGGCCCTCAAATATCTTCTCTGCGCACAGCAGCCCCCTGGAAATTGCATTCTCTTTTCCAGTGGTATTTATTACAAACACATCAGAAAAAAGCTGTGGCTGGAGTAATTGGAATTCATTTTTATGTGTATCTCATCTCCTAATTGCACTTCAGAATGTCTCATTTCCGCTCACTCTGTCTTGGATTTGCCAGTGGTGCATATGTTTCTCATGTGTGGCATGGGGGATCAACTGCATTGACGATTTTTGGAAGTTGAAAAGAATAATCCTAGGACTGTTGTTAAAGAAGCGCTGCTCACATAAATAAATGCCCGGTTTTAGGCCCTAATTTCTTTTTATTTTTGATCTCAGTGTCCTTTCCACTCTTCCCTAAAACTTATTAAGCAAGTTTAAAAATGTATCCTCAGTGCTGTCTTGTATCTTTAATTAAGCTCTTTGTTTCTGGTGAAAGTTGCCAAAACTTATCTGGCCCTACCTTTTTTCACAGGGCTCGAGTGCAAAGGTCGGGTCACAAAGCAGTTAGGGGCATATTTAAGAAAAGTGGAGCTGCTCACAGTGCAGCGCCACCTTCCTTGCGCCCCTCAGCGCCCCCCTACCGCCACCATGTGTGCGCCGTATTTAAAATACAGCACACCATAACACTGAGTAGGGGGCAATAGCGTCATTTTTTTTACGCTGATGTACTCTGCCGGAGTAGCGCCAACATTGTGACACTACTCCTGCAGAGTACATAGGGGCCAATTGTATTCAATGGAATGTCGTTAAAAGTGCAGAGAAAAAAATGACGCAAGGAAATCTGTTAGATTTGTTTGAGCCATTTTTTCGCATCCCCTCCTAACAGGGGAATGCCCCCTTTGCATACATTATACCTGGAGGAGGCATAATGTAGCGCAGAGGGTTACAAAGTGGTGCAATGCAAGCATTGCGCCACTTTGTAAATATTGCATGGCGTTTTTGGCCTTCTAATGCCACATTAGCGTAAAGAAATGACGCTAATGTGGCATTAGAATGGCGCTAGGGACTCTTAAACATGCACTTTAGTTTTTTTGCATAGCACCTGCTTTGCGACCCAACATCAGTTTTGGTAGTGACAGATGTCCAAATGAGTTACCGTACAAAACCGTAATTAGCACAGTGCTGCAAAAAGTACTGCTTCATTGATATGCAGGAGACAGGATTACGTTTGCAACTCATTGCCATAGACTGCGAAAGGAGGGCGGGATGAGAGGCTGTGTGGTACAGCAGATCTCCATCCCTTCATTTGGGTGCACAGAACGCCTTTCTTTATTCCAGTCCCTGTCCTTTAAAAGGACTGGTCCTAGAATCAGTAAATAAAACATTTATTCTGTAAGTTGCACTAAGGGAGCAGGGAGCGGTCCCCTCGACCAGTGCACCCTTCCCCCAATGCACCAGGCTGTGATTCTGAGAGTGCAACCTTTCGATTACTGCTAGCCTGCACTTTGCGCATCAATAGTGCCTCCTCTGGCAGGTCTGTTTGCATGCAAAGTTTTATGAGTACATTTGTGGGTGCAAAGAATTACATTAAAAATCGAAAGGGTGCTGAAGATGCTCTTTTCATTGCCAATTCACCTTACAAATTGTAATAAGTTGAAAAGTATACTTTGTGAGTTGGAAGGAGATTTCCAACTTGCAAAGTACCTTTTCCTCAACGCAACTTGCTGTTGTGTGGTCGTGTCGTCTTTGGTTCTGCAATTCTGCAAAACAATTTCGTACAGAAGGCCTTTACTTCCTAACCTTATATTGACATTGGATATGAATACTCAAACCTTAATAACAGACCACGAATATGTCAATGTTATCCTAGAGTGTTTTGATATATATATCTCCAGTTCTTATTTTGCCAGTTTCTTTCCTTCCTGTCTTCTGCTCCTTTCTTCTCCTCTCCATTCTACCATACGCCGTGACCTTATCCCCCTTTCACTTTGTCCCCTTTACCTTTTCTGATTCATGACGTAGGTCCTTTTGCGTTTTCATCTGTTTACTGACCCCATCTCCCTTAAGTCTGTCTCCTCATTTGATGTATTTCTTGATTTCCACTACACTTTCAATAGTGGCCTTACCTCATATTTCCCTTATTTTACTATCTCTTAGATAATGGCCTAATCTATGTCATCATAATATCCATGGCAAAGAAAAGAAACACAAATAAAATAAGTACTTTATTATTAATCTATCACCCTGGACTGAAAGGCGACTTCAAAATGTAAGGTTTTAATCCTAAAAGGGGAAAGAAGGGGTCAGACTACATTAGGTAGGAGCTGTTTCAGAAAACAAACGTGCCAAGAAATGTTTTATAAACCAAGCAAACCAATTTGAATTGAAACTGAAAGATAAATGGTACAACATGTAAGGTTCACAAATTTGGAGTTATCCCATCAGGTAGTGTGAATTTCACAATTCAGACTGCTACAAAATTGAAGACAACCCACAAAAGCAATAATGTATTCTTTGAGAGGCCATTTAGCACTGCATTTTTCCATCCGCATTGGATAGGACAAAACCTTTGCCATGGCCCAATACCTAGTGGGAGGCAGAAAGGTTTTTATAAGTATTAAGAGAAAGTTCCCACCCACAACTTTCTTGGCTATGTATGCCTAGAAGTAAAGTGTTTAGCCATGGATGACTTGGCTGACCTCACATCGGTGGGTGAAATACGACCTTTGACCAAAACAGAGAACTAGTTAGATGTCCATGAGAAGACTGATACATACTGTGTTGTGGCATGATTAACTTTAAATACACATTTTGCACTCAAACCTCAATGTTAGAGTGCAGTTATTCAGGAGGTGAATGTTAAACTCTGATTACAACTGTACATATAAGTGGGTGTTGTTGATCATCTAATGAATAGAGATCAAGCAGCCTTCCATCTGATGTCCCAAATAGCTTGTTAAACAGATTATAAAGAATTGGTGACAGTTTTGACCCTTAGGAACCTAACAGGACATCTGTAGAGAAGAGTCCTGAGTGGCCCATCGGGATGCACTGAGTGCACTCAGTGAGGATACATGAAAGACAGTCAAAGACGAGCCCCCAAAAATGATCTGTATTGCCATGATATGCATTTTACACCATGCATGACCATAGAAGTCTTAGATCAACAAGAGGAACGTGTCCCCTGAATTAGAAGCCAAGAGTAGACCATTCAGTACCTGAGGAGTAGGTGTCTGTTTGATGTGTTGCACAAAGAGTACAAAGATGTTGAGCAATGAATTAAAATCATATGAGGAAAAATGGTAGTCTACTACCTGTAGGAGAAAATGAAGAAGGATGTGTCTGGGGTGAAGTGGCAGAGTCCACATATGCAAACAACAGCAGGCTAGGGGTCACAAGCATTTTTATAGACCAAACCTAGCCAAAATGCAGGGGAGCATGAGTGTAAGTTCAAAGAGATATGGATATGGCGGGCATCATCTACCACAAGTTTCCATGTGTGTGTGTCCTCTTTACCTTGCCTGCCTTAGAGATGGTCAAGTTTACCAACAACACTGTAAATGAAGTCAAGAGAAGAAATCCACAATCATACTCTTTAATTGTCAGTGGCCTTTCCAACTGCCTGCATTTCAGGTACAAGGTTATGCTTGTGAAAATCTATTACATTAGTGATCCATTGGTGAAAAAGCAAGGGGATATGTTTGCCAAGTAACTGAACAAATACTTCCTGGCATACCAAAATTCTCCATTTTGTGATGATGTTGCAAGTATGAATATTCAAAACTAGTGTGACAATGCTATTATGCTATTAGTGAATAAGAACACCACTAAAACTAAAAAAGTAATGAAATGTGCAAGCTCTCTAGGAAGCGCTACTCAGCCTTTGTTCACAGTGTCCAGAGCTAACCTACTCTTACATACAAGACTGAAAGCCCCTTGACATCCGTTGGTGTAGTACCTTGTGCATTTTGCCACAAAGTGGACCAGTGTGGTATGTGTTGTGATCCACACTTGCAGGCTGATAAATGTAAGAAAACCCAGCTCAACCTTTATATAGTTAAGTGGTACAACCCAAGTAAGCACTGTCAACTGATGTACACAGGAGCTTTAAAAATACTCCCACCAACTGGAAGCAGATGTTTGTTCCGTTTTCCTGCCTGCACGGATGCATGCAGGGAAACATTCAATATATTGTTCCCGCGCAGAGGGAGAACCATAAATAGGTGCTCCCTGTGGGCTGGAGCAATAGTGGATCCCATAGTATGAGGGGAAGTGGCAGGGCTGTGGGGACCCTGG
This sequence comes from Pleurodeles waltl, assembly GCF_031143425.1. Lineage (NCBI taxonomy): Eukaryota > Metazoa > Chordata > Amphibia > Caudata > Salamandridae > Pleurodeles > Pleurodeles waltl. Next base: position 394,029,781 of record NC_090451.1, read on the forward strand.
GTCTACCCCCGCTGCTCCCAACTATGCTTGTTGGGTGCCTAGCTTGTCACCAGAGCACCCATCTTAAAATATGCAGACCCCAGGGGATGTGGATCCCCGGGCTTGAGAAGGGAAGCCATGTGGCCCCTCTCCCCTTTAAAATAATAAAACATCCCTGGTGGGTGGGGCCCCCAGTGCCTAAAGAGGTTCAGGGAGGGGGGCATTGGCCCCTTCCCCTTTAGCAAGCAAAAGGACCTGGCCTAAGAAGGGTCAGGAAAGGTGAGTGAAAGTTCTGACATAAATTGACAGTGCTCCCAGCCTGCCAAACCTGACTTTTCTATACCTCATTTAGAGCTAGGGAACTGCTGGGCTTTCTGCTGGCAGAATCCCTTGCTCATGTTTAACATGGTTACCAGATCACAGTGACAGAAACAACAGACTGTTTAAGACAGAGCTACCACCACTGATTTGTCATGGCTGGGTCCACAGTATGGGGGATGGCAGCCCCAGACAAGGAAAACAACCAATGGTTGTGGCAGTCAGTGCAGTGAGAAAGTTCACTTCACACCATGGACATTATTTGTTTTGTTTTTATATTATTTAGTTAATAATCAATAGTTATTAATACATACTTATGTCACAGGTGGTAGCCAGAGGAATGGAATGCCATGGTTATGAAACATACATTTAGCATATTCGCTTCACATACACTAGTGATGTGAAGAGCAAACATGAGATCCTGACTATATGTGCATTGTGGCTGATTGCATGTGCAAAACGCTGATTTTGAAGGGCAACTCACTACTTCTGGACTGAAATCTTTGTGAAGACAAGACAGCTGAATATAACAACTTTACATTTTCTCAACTTTTGATTTCTATTTAGAATGGCATTGTTCATTAGACTGTTTGTGTACTATTCAGCCTAACAATCTATATTATGAAGCAGGACAGGCGGTTCTCCATTTTTCCCCTTCCTCTGGCAACACTTTGTTATCCTTTAATGAACAGGCATAATGATCAGCAGAAATACAACCTTATTAATGCCCTTCTAACATTCTATTGAAATTCCAATATATGTCTGCATCAAAATTATAATATTTTGTGTCAACCAAAATTTTAATATTGTGTACAATCAAATATCGAATGAACAAATAGCATTCAAATAGAGGCCTGTGATTTCCAAAATATTGACGTAATCAGTAGTTCACAGAACCTCTTATACTCCTGGTTTGGCGTTCATCTGTTAGCCTGGTTAAATTATTTTTGCTGTTTTAAAACATATTCCTTTTGAAATACACTATTGCAGAGAGACAGACTATAATTTATTTATTATATATTACTTATTTGCCGACAAGGCAGTGTTTTCTGATTTATAGACTCTTACAAATAGAATGGATTGCTCTTTAATAGTTAAAGAACTGAGCCAAGATGGAAGTAGTAAATTAAATTAAAAGTCCTTGCACCTCCATTATAATATGAATTCTATATCCCCCTTATCTTTCTTTCCCCACCCTCTTCCTTCCATATCCTTTCTTTCCTTTCCTACTTCCTCATCCAGTACCCTCTTCCATAAGCCTGTTTCCACAAACACTCACAATGACTTCTAGTGACCTAAAGCAAAGTTCCCTAATCTTATAATATTTAAGTGAATTACCTGTAGATATTATTACTCTTCAGGCACTCTTAACCCTTAAATGACTTCTAGGATAAAAATGCAAAGGAGCGTATCACGTCTGAATATTCCCTAATTTTCTTTAATACATTAGATGTTACTTATGGTAGAACGTTATTGTCATATAATAATGAAATTTGAGTCAGTTTTCATCATTTCTAATAATTAAAGCTGCAGTGATTCTCTGATGGGTGATGGAGAAATGGGAGATAAAATTCATACTGTCCCTGCATAAAAACGCTGCACAGGTATAACATTTTGGACTTATCCTCCTAAAATGGTTTAGGTGTGCGCTAAGAATATGGAGTACACTGAATCCAAATCAAGCTGCCAGTACACAATGAACACCAAGAACATTAAAGTGAATTAAATCAGATTGTGTGATTGGAGAAATTATTTTTTGATTTTTTTTATAAATATAGCTAATGCAAAGTCTGAAAATGTTATTTTCAATGCACTGGTCTAAGAACCTTCTGCACTTTCATGCTATATGTGGCAACTGCCAGTTAAATGTGGCTATCATATGCTTATTCTTTTTTTTGCTTTGACAAAGAAAAGATTCATTTTGAACCACAGAGAAGCATGATCCCTTCTTTTCACGCCACACCCTAAGCAAACGGCCAGGTTAGTTTTTATAAAGACTTGTATTTGTAAAGTTTTTATGCTCATCATAGTTAGTAATGGTTCATATTTGAGAAAGGTACAAGCAAATGATAAAGTTAAAATTCTATCCATTAGAAGTCCTATCCTTTTATTCCTAATGACAAAATCTAACCGTTATATATGTAATTAAATCTACATACATGAATTATTATATATATACATATATATATATATATATATATATATATATATATATATATATATATATATATATATATGTATATATATTCAGCCATACAAACTGTATATAAATTTAGACTCAGCAAAACCATCAACACTTCTAACTTCGGAAAAAGATGCAAAAAGTTAAAATAAAGGCAGCTGCTGACACAGCTGTTCCATTTCTGTATTATTCATTTTTCAATTAAGGGACCATATGCTGCAAAAATAATGATAAGAAAGATGTAACCAATGAAAAAATATTCCAAGAGCGTGGATTAATTTTTATAATCCTGTCAGATTACAAAAATAAACTAGGCAGATGTAATGTTGACAAGATGAACCTTGTGTTTATGCAAACATTTTTTGTGAGCGCCAGTTCTGACGTGCTGAAATCATGTGGGAACCTTTCTGTGTTGCAGACCTTGGCGACGATGCAGGAAGACCGTTAGGAGTCCAGCAGCCTGCTTTGTTACGGGATAGAAACCTGGGTTCTGCCATGAAAGACTGCCCCTACTGCGGGAAAACTTTTAGGACTTCACACCACTTAAAGGTTCACTTGAGGATACATACAGGTGAGCGCTTGGCACGTCCCAGGGCACTGAAGACAAAAGGACGGGAGCTTTAGGCATCAATAATTTGAAGTCAATGTGTTGTATTCCCTCTTTCATCCCAAATCTCCTCATTCCATCCCTCATTCTCTCCCAGCATTACCTCTACCTTCTTTTCATTTTTCATTACTTACTTTCTTTCATGCCTTCTATCTAGTCACTTATCATTCATTCAATCCAATTTCTGTAAAGAGAATTAAGAACACGGGACCAGATGAACTAAACTAATGTGCAGCTGCAATCCTTGTGATTCACAGAATTAAGGGTCACAAAATGGCCTTTTGGTATTCACTAACCGGATTTCGCTATTAAGTAAAGCCCTACCAATTTACTAAATGCCTTTAGAAATCATTACCAAATCACAACTTTGAAAGCGTATTTTTAGGGTGCGCCTTTCAAATTGTGGTTTGGTATCAGACAGAGCAATGGTTTGGTGCTGCAATTAGGTAACAATTTATTGAAATGTTAACAACACCTCAAAGGCGGTGGTACCTCATTGTCAAAAAGGAAGGGGTTTCCTTTGAGACTCCCATCCAGTTTGTAAATGTTAAAAAAGAGTTTAGTGGGGAGTAGACAGTGGTCCATGGGACTATTGTCAGCTGTCCAAAAACTTTTTAAAAAAAAGAAAACTTTTCTTTTTAAACAAAGCTCTGTTTCCTTTAAGAAAAAGGGCTGCATTAGAGAAAAACATTACTTTGTTTGGAGGCAATCAAAGATATAGTGGTCTGCTGTTTACAGCGGGACACCATCCCTGTGACGATCTCCAATCAGAGTAAGTCACAATTTGTCACCTACGTATTAATATTTATGAGTAAGGCTAGATTGTGACCCTCTCCAAATGCAAATTTTGACAACTGACCTATAAGTAGATATGCTACCACTTTTTGTGAATTGATTCATAGTACGTCTGGCCCCTAGAATAGGCTCCTAATTTTCCAAACAATCCTCACAATGATAGTTGTTTTCATATGAAATGATACTGATTGTTCAATGTATAGCATATGGTGCACTTTTAAATGAGGAAGAACACTGTCATTAATTCAATTGTTGTCACTACTTGAGGTCCGTAGGCCTTATATATTTGTACTATCAGAATTCCTTGGAATGACAAGAATTTTCCATAATTACACTGTAGAATGCATGCATTTCTAAAAATGGACATTTAGCATCTGAATCTTTTTAAGCTACCTGTAGCTTCAGAAATTTGTAAAGCTGCTTGATGCACAGAATAAATGTACTTTCTAAGTCCAGTAACTATGTATATTAGAGTGTATTTACCCACATCTTCCATAACACACTGAAGGTGCCCTCACTCATTCGATAATGACTGCTACTCTTCATGAAAGAAACTACAAATCATAAGGCTCACTAAAATGAATACACAAACTTGTGTCTTGAAACCATGTCCTCTCTAGGACTGCTATGCTGAAAATCATAGTTGATTCTTTTTTCACTTCTCCATTCCTCTTTAAAAAAGATATATGTTCTAACGTGAATGCTCTGTTAATAATTCTCCTGTATCCTTAATTTGAGAGGTCAGCGGTATTCGTTTTATTGGGAATGCTAATAGGACTTCTACACATTGGGTAGAACAAGTACTTGACCTTTACCCAATAAGAAGGAATATTCAAGGATTTGTGTGTGAATCAAAAAGGCTGTCTAGGAATAGCTTGCAGTATTGCCCTTTTGTGATAGACTCTTCAAGCAACTGTATTTAGTGATATCTAGTAAAGACTTATGGTACAAGCAAGCTTGGCATGCTACAAAATACTCCAATTTCCCAACTCCATTGAGAACCCCACCTTTCCTGGTGAGATTATGCATTACCTGTAGAAGGTGAGGTCCTTGCTCCATGTATAAACTAACACGTTACCTTTAGTGTTACAGAGCAGAGTCTCTGAGATTTGAAATCATGGCTGACTGTGACCCACCTTAAAACATTTCTAAGGGTTACCATAATAAGCATATCATGTTCTGTTAAGTATGAGTCAGTGAGATGCTCCCTGGTTCAGCTTACTATTGAAATGTAGTACATCTACAAAGATAGAAACTCTATAAGGTGCTTCAAGAACAGGTGGTCTTTTGTGAGTTAGTATGTACGACAGTGTGCATGAGTATGAATGCATTAGCACACTAAAGTCAGGCGCTTTGGCTTTGCCAGTCTTGATATATTACAATGGGAATCTGCCTGAATAATTAGCCAACTAACCAAACAAAGGTACATTAAGAAGAACTTGCGCCACTAAAACAGAGTCCTAGGAACACTCTGACAAATTGTGTTCCAATAGCCTTTCCTGATTTAAAGTCCTCCAACCCCCTTCTGCCTATAAAATTGCTGACTCATGTAACAGTTGCAGCTTTATTTCATAGGATAATAAATCTTTCTGTTCACTGGCTTGGAGATGGGCAGCAATTGCCATTTTGTCACGTGCCCTTCCAATAAAATACTTATTTCATTAAGGCTTTAGGAAATTATGTACTAAATTAGAGAATTACCTGATGATTAGATGAAGAGTTGAGACTTAAAAAAGTATTTTAAAATGTTTTGAACTGTTGAGCAGTCTGACACATTAGGCTGGAGCGCACAATTTAGTCACATCAATAAATTAATTCCTTTCCTCATGCATTGCTATAGCATTTATAGTTCATATTTATACTTGTCACTGTAACTCACTATGTTATTTGCTTATTACCTATACTTATTGAAGAATGTGATTTTATGTACCTTTATTAACTGGTATTTGCACCGTACTGTCGGTGGGAGGCAACACGTCTAGGCTGAGAGACTGACAGGAGTTTGCATATTCATGATGCCTGATCTGTTACTGAAATGTTACACAAAAAGTCACCATGTCCTTTTAATTGGAAAGAAGAAACCTGGCATGTGCAGTAGTTGGTGAAGGAAGCCAACAGCCTTCATGACTTTTGGCACAGTTGGGAGGAGTTGAAGGCAGACATTATTTCTCCTTTTAACTAAACATTCACAAAGAATAGTGTTACTTTCCATTACATTTTGAACATAAAATGTTATTTTTCTCTGAACTATCAAACATACATTCTGTTTAAAGGGTATCACATATTTTTCCCACATTCCCAAGTTACATATCATTCCGATGGTGCTGGGTGGAGAACCACAGCTGTAATCAGCAGGGCGCTGCTGAGTTTAGCGCTACCCTGGATGTTTACAACCAGGACCGCCATCACCCCGTCGGGTTCATTGATCCTGGAGGAGACGGTGGTCTGTTGGCGGGTCTGCCCACCAATCTCATAATGTGGCGGTCGAACCTCCATACAGTGGCGGTCCAATTGCCATCCCTATCGTTAGCTGTCTTGTGACCGCAAGCCTCGTAATGAGGCCCTAAATCTCTGGTGATACCTACTGTCCCTTTGATACTTTTATAGTGTGTTGTGCACTTTTGAATTTGTCACCCATCTCGAATGCTGTTTGGCCATGTTCATTAGATTGCTACAGAAGTGCATTTGTGTCAGCGGAAAATGGGATATAGTGATATTACTACAGCACATTGTGGACAATGCAGCTTTTTCAGATAATATAATGCCTTTGTATTGAACTATACTAGTGGTTTTGCAGAGGAATAGGTTTCCCTTTGACCATAACATTTGTTTACATGACTGGAAGAAAGGCACTGGGTCATTCGCACATATTTTCAAACCATTTGCTATTTTTTTGGATATATGTATTAGTGGTAGATTGGTGGGCCTATGAGTCTCAACTTTAAAGAAGTATGAACTCAGCCAGACAATAAAAAGTACGCATCACAGAAATTGTGATTTTTGCTACCATAAGTGTTGAGTCAATCAACATACTTACAGTTTAGAATGTAGATCACATTTGCCCACCAAGCTCCAATGCAAGTCATCTTGCTTTTTGTATAATTTATGTGGAATCTATCAATATAAATACAATCAATAAAGAATATAATGACCTGGGGCCTGAGTTGGGGTTTGGCAAATGGGTTACTCCATCATGCAAGTGCAAATGCACTTGTAATTAGTCAGACTGGATATAAGTCACATTTGTGACAGAGTAACCCATTCACCAAAATCTAAACCAGGCCCATAATTTATAAAACTCATATATTTATTAGACTGATATAAAATCCGTATTCCAGGTAGTCATAGTATCCGTTTAGTGTACAGTAGCGGAAATAGATACATCAGTGTCCCATTTGAGTGCTTGAATGCTGGAAAACATTTATTGGCAAATGGAAAATCCAGAAATTAAAACCAAAACACACAAAATGTTGGAATCCCCATGGACCAACCACAGTAAAGATGATTTATAGAAGTGTAGCAACTGAAAAGAATAGTAGTGACCTTGTTAATTTGTCAAATACAGAGGATCAAAAAAACTTCACAGTTATGCAAAGTATTATTAATGTTCCTTTTTGTTCAACAGGCAACTAATGAAACTACTTTAGATTTGTGGAAGTCAGTTCTTATATCCTTAACCTGCTACCAGCACAGAACTTTTGAGGTTTCTAATCTAAATTTGGCAATGCAATGTGGAGAGGAGTAGTAAAACTAATAGATAGTGCATGAATGATTCAACTACACCTGCATGATTGTTATTTATAGCCTACTTGAGAACCTGAAAATTAGATAACCAAAAATCTGCAAAAGACTAGGAAGATACCTCTCCTTGAGATCAATAAGGAAAGGAGGGTGCTTCCATTTGGATAAAGCTGATATTTAAACTACAATGAAATGGACTGTGCTGAATCATTGGGGGAAGAATGGGTGATTGCATAGGAGCAAATATTTTGGTGAAATCAGGCCTACATTTTGGAGCATGTTTACCTCATACTACTGTGGCTATCCACCATTCGAATACCAGAGAACTACATTACTTTTCCAATAAAATAACAGATTGTTTCTCCAGATTTGTCATAGCCTGCATTGCCGTACATGCTTTTTCTGCCCTAATGACAGCTAAAACTTTCGTTGAAAATAATTGATTGAATTTAAATTTCCTTAAAAGTTTAAGAGGTAATGTTACAGTATAAATTTTCTACCAAACACTAAGTAGGGAAATATCCATTAGTGAAATTAACTACAGATTCTAGGTAGCTAACAATATGCAGTATACAGTAGGGCATGGCTAATGAACACTGCAGTGGGTGATATTTCATTATACAAATTAATGCTCACATTTTAATGGGAAAGTCACATAATGAATCTCAGCTTCAGTGACAGCAATTAGAGACACAGATTGTCCCCTTCTGGACAAGGCACTGTTTAGCAATAAGCAGCTGTGTAAAAAGTCTTCAGGTTTACAACATATATATGCTTTGTGGGAATTAGCGTGCAATTTATATTAATGTACTGAAGCTGCACTGCAAAGCGGTCCAACATTTTCATATTTCTCTGCCTTGGTTCAGTAAAGAGAGAATATCTTTCACACTGTGGATGAAAGAAAATATGCCAGATATCACACAGTTCAGGTATTCTAACACTTGACTTTTACCTCAGATCACCGTAAGAGAATGAACTCATGTTATTTAGCAATTCACTTATGACTGCATAATAGTTTATACATAGCATTGAAAGGCAGCACTGTGCTTGACATATCAACGAGTTTAGGAGAAAATAATCAGTCCTCATCAAACATACCAACCTACTAACCATTCAACAATGGATGAGCATGATATATTTGCATATTTGTGCTGTGAGTGTTGGTGAGGTGCTGCACCCATACTAAGATGTCCTGTTTACATCAACATACTTTTACATCTTCACTGTTTGTATAGTCACCTAAATTCACCTCATTACAATTACATAGTCATACCATTTGATAGGCATTTCTTTATACCATTAAAATTGCATTCCATTACATTGACAGTATCCTCTCACTGTCCATTTAATTGGTCATCGACATTTGCATGAGTGCATGATTAATGATAAAATTGTTTAATGCTAGGGTAAGGGGTAAGGTGGGCTTAGAGTTAGTGATATACTAATGCTTAATGTAATGTTTATGAATAGAGTTATTATAATGGTTATGACTAGGTTTTAATGCCACTGTGTCAGTTAGACTTACCGATAGTGGTAATCTGAAGTTTAGAGCTAGGCTTATGTTTAGGGTAAGGGATATGGTTAGTCTTAGACTCAGTGATAAGGTAAAGGGTAGTCTTAGAGTATGTTTCATGAAAGGCATATCCAACATATGTCCAGAGAGAAAGGACCCCTTACGAATGGATGCCCTTGATTTAAAATCAGAATTAGAACAAGATTTGGGGGGTCATTTCGAGTTTAGCGGTAACTGAACCGTCACACCAGTGGCGGTCTTTTGTCATGTAATGAGTAAGGCGGTGAACCCAATGCAACACAGACTACTCACAGCCAGCACAGCCACCACTGACAAGCAACAACCGGCGGCAAGGCCAAATTCATGGATGCGGAATCCAATGTCCTGCCCGCCATATTCCGAGTCACAAGACCGCCAGGAAATCCGGGGCGGGCTGGCCACCACAAAAAACCTGGGAGAAACAGAAAGTACAAATGGAGACACCCACCTCTAGGCACAGAGACGCCTCTGCGCCCGCCATGCCAGACAAAGGGGGTCATTCTGACCTCGGCGGTAAAAGGCGCTTACCGCCGGTCAGAAGACCGCCATAAAACCGCCGCGGCCGCGGTAAACCGCCACGGTCATTCTGACCCGCAACTGGCAAACCGCCAAAAACCCGACATCCACAAAAGTCCGCCACACCAAAGGTCAGCGAAAAAATGGCGATGACCAAACCTCCACCGTCATGCCAACAGAAATACGCCCATGCCATTACGACCCACGAATCCACGCGGCGGTCTTTCAACAGCGGTATTCCATTGGCGGTACACACCGCCGCGCTCAAAATACACACACCCTTACAAAACACAACCACATTGGACAATTTGAAATACACACACCTGATACACATACACACACCACTCCCACACACCTAAGACAATATAAAACAAACACCCACATTACCCACAAACCCTTACTACCACAATTGCGAATCAAGGATAGAGAGAGACAGCACTGCTTAGAGTAGACCATCACACAGAGGCTAATCACAACATCACCCACACAATTACAACGCATAAAACACCATACACCACCACACACATCACACATCACACTCCACAACACATACAACATCCCTCACCTCATCCACACCACCCCATGGCACCCCAAAGACACCCCAGGTTCTCTGACGCAGAACTCAGGGTCATGGTGGAGGAAATAGTACGTGTAGAGCCCCAGCTCTTCGGGCACAGGTGCAGCACACCACAATTGCTAGGAAGATGGAGCTATGGCAAAGGATAGTCGACAGGGTCAACGCGGTGGGACAGCATCCACGCAATCGGGAGGACATCAGGAAGAGATGGAACGACCTACGGGGGAAGGTGCATTCCATGGTATCAAGGCACAACATTGCGGTGCAGAAGACTGGTGGCGGACCCCCACCTACTCCCCCAGAATTCACAGCATGGGAGGAGGAAGTCTTGCACATCCTGCATCCTGAGGGCCTCGCAGGAGTAGCTGGAGGAATGGACTCTGGTAAGTCAAATCTTAACTACTACTTCCCACCCCCATCCCATCTGCATGCCAGCACATACCCCCACCCTCACCCCCACCCCCATCACACCAACTCCTTCCAAATGTACCACCATCACAACCCACCCATCCCAACACCTAGACCTGCACGCGACCACAAAGCATGGACACCCATCACCAAAGCATGCCCACTGCACATAACCATCTCCCCCACAAGCCACCCTCACAAAAGCCCCCACACGGGAATGCCTGCACTTGGGTACACGGACACCCATCCATCCCACGAAATGCCACACACAGAACCAATAACCATACCCTTATGCCCCTGCAGGACCCGAACGCCACCACACCGCCACGGAGGGTACAGAGATGTCCATCCCACCCCCAGAAGGGGCCCCCAGCGATGACAGCAGCTCTGTCGACCTGGACCCAGATGACCAGCCCGGCCCATCGGGGACCTCTGGACAGTCGGTTCCCCACAGACAGCCACAGGCTACACCAGACCTAACCCCCTCTGGGAACACCAGCACAGCTCCCACCCAGCGGGCCCATGCCTCTGTCTCCAGGACACGTCAATCAGCGGTGTGTCCGCCTCTACAGGGCACCCAGGTTGACCCACCACCCCAACAACAACAGGGACCTGGGGGCAGTGGTAGTGGGCACACCGTCCAGGGGACAGAGGCCCAGGGAAACAGGGGAACTGGGAGGGCTGCTGTGCGACAGGGGGGGGACAGGCCCAGGGAACCCACTCTCCAAGAGGCCCTCACCACCATCATGGGAGCATACCACCACTCCCAGGAGACGATGGCGACGGTACTGGCCAGGTTCCAGGAGATCCAGGCACGGCAGGAGGAACGGTACATGGGGTTCAGAGAGGAACTGAGGAACATCGGTTCCGCAATGGGGACCATCGTCCTGGCCCTTAACCAGATAGTCACCACATTGCGGGACCATGTGGCACCCCAAGGGCCCCTGTCAATAGCCTGGACCACGAACAGCCTACCACCTCCGCCGGCGCTAGTGGACAGGAGGCCCCCACACAACGACAGGCCACCAGAACCCCACCTCCTGCTGAAGAACAACCACCCCGCAAGCGGAACCTGAGATCACACAAGAAGACAGAGTAGGATTGCAAGACCCCCGCCAGCATAGGATACCCCCTGATGTCATCCCACTGTCCCACATTGTCACCCTGTCCAACCTTGAACTGCCCCTGCTCCATCCTTCCACAGGCATATGGACAATGCACCTGTGAAACTGAGAACTGGACTCTGCCATGGGCATTACTCCACCCCCACCCATCACCGTTTTACTATCATGTACCTATATGTACCACTTAAAATAAATCACTTATTGCACTTACAATAACAGGAGTCTGCTTGTATTTTACTATTATGTATCACACATAACGGTGCAATTATGTTCTGTTACATTGTCATGACAACATACCAATGACAACAAGCTGTAGTCCATGGGCAAACAAAGCAGAAGTCACGCAGTTGGTCAAACAGCTCTGAAAAGTGAAGGGAAAGTCACAATTCAGTTAAAAGGAAATGGGGGGAAATACAGAAAGTAGAGACGCAGGAGGCCTGAACTAAATGTAAAATGGCGTGGGTGAATCTTACCTGTGTGCTACTGAAAATACTGTTGTATAACTGTATCCCTGTTGTCCGTGTCGTCCCCGTCGTCTTCCTCCTCTTCACTCTCCACAGGCTCCACAGCTGCTACAACACCACCATCTGGACCATCCTCCTGCAGGAAAGGCACCTGGCGTCGCAATGCAAGATTGTGAAGCATACAGCAGGCCACGATGATATGGCACACCTTCTTTGGTGAGTACATTAGGGATCCACCTGTCATATGCAGGCACCTAAACCTGGCCTTCAGGACCCCGAAGGTCCTTTCTATTATCCTCCTAGTTCGCCCATAGGCCTCATTGTACCGTTCCTCTGCCCTGGTCCGGGGATTCCTCACTGGGGTCAATAGCCAGGAGAGGTTGGGGTAACCAGAGTCACCTTATAACCACACACGGTGTCTCTGTAGCTGTTCCATCACATAGGGGATGCTGCTATTTCGCATAACATACGCGTCATGCACTGACCCAGGGAACTTGGCATTTACATGGGAGATGTACTGGTCTGCCAAACAGACCACCTGGACATTCATAGAATGATAACTCTTTCTATTTCTGTACACCTGCTCACTGCCTTTGGGGGGTACCAAAGCCACATGGGTCCCATCAATGGCACCAATGATGTTGGGGATATGTCCAAGGGCATAGAAATCACCCTTCACTGTAGCCAAATCATCCTCCTCAGGGAAAACAATGTAGCTCCGCATGTATTTCATCAGGGCAGACAACACTCTGGACAAAACCTTAGAAAACATAGGCTGAGACATCCCTGATGACATGGCCACTGTTGTCTGAAAAGACCCACTTGCCAAAAAATGGAGTACTGACAGATCCTGCACCAGAGGGGGAATCCCTGTGGGTTGGCGGATGGGGGACATCAGGTCTGGCTCCAGCTGGGCACACAGTTCATGAATAGTGGCTCTGTCAAGTCTGTAACGAAGTATAATATGTCGTTCTTCCATTGTCGACAGGTCCACCAGCGGTCGGTACATGGGAGGATTCATCCTTCTCCTCGCAAGTCCCAGCCGACGGTGCCTAGGAAGGACAACATGGAGTACAGAGTGAAGCAAGCCACAGGTTCGTTCACACAGCTTGCACAGTAAATGAATCGTAATGCAGTGAAAGGCGTGTATGAGTGGCAATGCACGGCCTAGGCCTGTGTGACGCAGTAGAAATTAAGCCATGTGGGCCTTTGAAATGGCGGCTGCCTGACCTGTGAAGTGTGACAATGGGATGTGAGGTCAATGCGCTGGCGTGGCACACCGTGGCGGTAGGCGGTCGAAGACCACGGTGCGAAGCCGCATTGGTTAACATTGAACCCTATGGGTCTCAGGAGCCAATGACGATGTGCGCCGGCGGTCGCGGTACGCACCGCGGTGGTACGCACCGCCGCGGGCGTGACCGCCATTTTCTAGCTGCTTAATCACTCGAGACCTGATCATCCACAGGAGAGGACCTATACTGCAAGTGCTGCTGTGACCTCGGTCTGGGAGATACTATGGCTGCTGCGACTGGGGAAAGGGCCCCTGCCTTCACTTCAGAAGAGTTGGAGAAACTTGTTGATGGGGTCCTCCCCCAGTATGCGCTACTCTACGGTCCTCCAGACCAACAGGTGAGTACACTGGGTGCACGTTGAATGGGCTATGCCTGTGTTGAGTGGGGTGTATGTAAGATGGTGGGGAGGGGAGCGAATGAGGAGTGCAACGCACAACAGATGAGAGCATGTGCCACATGGCAAGGTTGGGGAGGGGGGGCCACTCACATCTACCATGCAGAAAAGTGATGATATTTCCTTTCCCACCCTGTACATGTCAAATAGGTCAGCGCCCATCAGAAGATTGAGATTTGGCGTGCCATCGCCAAGGACGTCCGGGCCCTGGGGGTCCACAACAGACGGTGCACCCACTGCCGAAAGAGGTGGGAGGACATCCGCCGTGGGACCAGGAAGACCGCTGAGTCTCTGCTGGGGATGGCCTCCCAACGTAGGAGGGGTGCCAGTCGTACCTTGACCCCCCTGATGTCCCGGATCCTGGCGGTGGCCTACCCCGATTTGGATGGGCACGTGAGGACATCACAGCAGACACAAGGGGGTGAGTATCAGCACATTCTGCTATCTTTGCGCGCAGTGGAGGTGTCTGGGTTGGGGAGGAGGGCTGTGGCTGACTTTAGGCCAGGGTGCTTTCTGTAGGCTAGTCCCCTCCTTTAGGCATGGCCCTGTGCCCCCGCCCCCCACCTCTGTAGGGTGCCAAGTAGAGCTATCCATGGTCCTGCATCACCCATGTGTGCATTTGTTGTCCATAGACCTGTAGGCCTAGTCACAAGTACTGAGTAGTGTACCCCGATTGCGCGGCGTAGTGCAGGGGGCTTCTGTGTCTGTCCTCTCCGCCAACGGTGTTGCCAATGCATGCACTCAACCTGTCTTTATTTCTCCCCCCACCCATTTTCTTTATCTTCCTGTGCATGTGTGCATTAGCATCATCAGGCGGAGGAGAATTGGCATCGGAGCACGAGGGAGCTGCAACTCACATGGCCCCGGAGGGCCATGCTACAGACACCGAGTTCACCAGTGATACGGAGGGCGAGGGGAGCTCCACAACGGGGACCCGTGGAGACGTCAGCGACACCGACACGTCCTCGGAAGGGAGCTCCCTAGCGGTGGCGGCAACATCCGTGCCCACCGCCACAACAGGTACAGCCGCCACCCAGCGCACCAGCCCCGCCCTCCCAGCAGCCCCTCAGCCTTCGCTCCGTGCCCGCTCGCCCAGGAAGGCGGGCATCTCCTTCACCCCAGGCACCTAAGGCCCTGCCCCAGTTACCCCTGCTGCCCTCAGTGAGGAGGTCATTGACCTCCTCAGGATACTCATTGTTGGGCAGTCTACCCTCTTGAATGCCATCCAGGTTGTAGAAAGGGAGGTGCATCGGAGCAATGCATACCTGGAGGGCATTCATTCGGGTCAGGCTGCCCATCAGCGATCGTTCAATGCTGTGGCCTCAGCACTGACGGCAGCCATTGTCCCTGTTTCCAGCCTCCCTCTTCTAACTGCCTCCACCCAGTCCCAGTCTCCTGTTCCTCAGCCTATCCCATCCACACCATCTGACCAGCCTGCACACACCTCAACACCCAAGGGCAGCTCATCCAGACATAAGCACCACAGATCCCACAAGCATTCACCCAAGCAACATCCAGATGCAGACATGCCAACAGTCACTACCACCTCTGTGTCCCCCTCCTCCTCGTCTCCCTCCTCCCTCCCTGTGACGTCTCCACTCACACCTGCATGCACACCACCATCAGCCAGTACTTCCATCTCCAGCACACCCTAGAGTACAGTCCGCACACGTGCAGTCACCACCCCCACTGCCATTTACACGTCCACTGTGTCCTCTCCCAGCGTGTCTGTCACCCCCTCTTCCAAAACACACAAACGCAGGCAGCCACCCACCCAACAGCCATCCACCTCACCACAGCCTACGTCACAAGCACCTGCACCCAAAGACAGCACACTTGACTCTCCTACAACCACATCCTCTTCCTCCACTCCCATACCCACTGCACCTACCCTTCCCATTGCTCCTAAAAAACGTTTCCTCTCCAAAACTAACCTCTTTGCACCACCTGACCCACCCCCTCCATCTGGTAAGAGTCCTAAGAGCACCTCAGCCACCACCAGCCCTGCATCGAGGGCGACCATTGTGCACGGGTATTGGAGTCCACCTTTTCCTAGTGCAGATACATCAGCCAGCAGCAAGGGGACAGCCAGCCCACCCCCTGGGAAGAGAACCCGAAAAACAAAGGGCCGGCGCGAGAAGGCTGAGACGGCTGCCACCAAGGAGCGTAGTCGTGGCCCGTCACCTGCCACAACATCAAGGGGAGGCAAGGGCCAGAGAGCTTCATCGAAGGAGGGCAAGGGCAGCAGGGCGGAGAAGTCAGCCAGCAGGAACGCGGACCAGGAGGGCCCCACCAGCCCCATACCGGTTGTGACGGAGGACACCCACGGGCCCAGGACTCCATCGCAGGAGGGGCCAGCAACCGCACGGTCGGAGGGCGACTAAGCGGGGAGTCCTGGCCAGGTCTGGCTCCCTTGAAAGACAGGACAAGCACCGCTGAAGAGGGCCCCGCCAAGACAGACACCGCTCGAACAGGGCCCCGCCGTGAAGAGCACCGCTGAAGAGGGCCCCGCCAAGACAGGCACCGCTGAACAGGGCCCCGCCTTGAAGAGCACCGCTGAACAGGGCCCCGCCGTGAAGAGCACCGCTGAACAGGGCCCTGCCGTGAAGAGCACCGCTGAACAGGGCCCCGCCGTGAAGAGCACCGCTGAACAGGGCCCCGCCGTCTCAAACACCGCTCCGCTGGGCCCTTCATCTCAAGCACCGCTCCGCTGGGCCCTTCCTGTCAAGCACCGCTCCGCTGGGCCCTTCCTGTCAAGCACCGCTCCGCTGGGCCCGCCGTCTCAAGCACCGCTCCTCTGGGCCCTTCCTGTCAAGCACCGCTCCGCTGGGCCCTTCATCTCAAGCACCGCTCCGCTGGGCCCATCATCCCAAGCACCGCTCCGCTGGGCCCTTCCTGTCAAGCACCGCTCCGCTGGGCCCTTCATCTCAAGCACCGCTCCGCTGGGCCCTTCATCTCAAGCACCGCTCCGCTGGGCCCTTCATCTCAAGCACCGCTCCGCTGGGCCCTTCCTGTCAAGCACCGCTCCGCTGGGCCCCACCGTCTCAAGCACCGCTCCGCTGGGCCCTTCCTGTCAAGCACCGCTCCGCTGGGCCCTTCATCTCAAGCACCGCTCCGCTGGGCCCTTCCTGTCAAGCACCACTCGGCTGGGCCCGCCGTCTCAAGCACCGCTCCGATGGGCCCTTCCTGTCAAGCACCGCTCCGCTGGGCCCTTCATCTCAAGCACCGCTCCGCTGGGCCCTTCATCTCAAGCACCTCTCCGCTGGGCCCTTCCTGTCAAGCACCGCTCCGCTGGGCCCTTCATCTCAAGCACCGCTCCGCTGGGCCCTTCATCTCAAGCACCGCTCCGCTGGGCCCTTCCTGTCAAGCACCGCTCCGCTGGGCCCTTCCTGTCATGCACCGCTCCGCTGGGCCCTTCCTGTCAAGCACCGCTCCGCTGGGCCCTTCATCTCAAGCACTGCTCCGCTGGGCCCTTCCTGTCAAGAACTGCTCCGCTGGGCCCTTCCTGTCAAGCACCGCTCCGCTGGGCCCCGCCTGTCAAGCACCGCTGGCCCATTGACAGTGCCGGTTCTGTGTCGAGCTGGTGTTCACGCTGCACTCTGAGCACCCTGCCTCCTCCAATACCAGTGGAGTCGGTTATCCATCTGATGGACTGTGGCTTTGCACTCCCCAGGATAAAGCAGTGGGCAAACCACCCACTGTAGAGACTTGAGAGACTGTGGCTTTGCACTCCCCAAGATGGCACAGTGGGCAAGCCACCCACTGTATGGACTTTAGAGACTGTGGCTTTGCACTCCCCAGGATGGTACAGTGGGCATGGAGGGCCCTCGTGGATCTGGCGTCGTGGACTCCTGTGGCTGAGGTGCCCCCCCTTCCCTTCCCCCTGAGGTGCCTGTAGTTTTATCATCTGATGCCCCAGCAGTGTTCTCTCCAACGGTATCTGGTCTCCTGTGTGGGCTTTGCCCATGTGTTTGTGGACATTGGCCCACGGACTGTGGAACTTTAACAAAATGAGCTGGACTTATTGCCTATGTATTTAGATTTCGCACTGTTCATTTTTTTTATTTTTATATTTCATATTGATGATTTTCCATGACTTCAATTAACCTATTTTATACATAAATTTTATTATCATTTTCATTATGTCTTTGCATTTTTCCGGGGGGTTTGGGGGGTGTCACTCTGAGTTGTTGCTCTGCATTGTTTTGTAGATAGTTGGGGGGGGTAGGGGGGTTGGGGGGTCGCGTATCTGTGTGCCCGTAAGCTTTCCTCCTCCCCCCTCCCCTGTGTCGTAGGTGCAGTACTCACCGTTGTCATCTGCGCCGGCGTTCGTACTCGTGGTAGATGAGCAGGTAGACAATAGCTGGTAGTATGTTTAATTCGGGTTCCATGCTGTCCAGGTTCCTCGTGGAGTGTGTATAGGTGAGCGTTTTCCCGTTCGTGGTCTGTTTCCGCCGTGTTTTTATCGGCGGGGCTCCCGCCCCGGAAAAGGTGGCGGATTGGTGAGTTGTGATAGGGTGGGCGGTACATTGTCTGCCACCTGTCTGTTGGCGGTGACCGCCGCGCTGTTTGTCTGTCCCGCCGTGGCGGTCGGAGTGTTAAAGTGGCGGGCTGTGTTGGCGGTTCCCGCCAGGGTCAGAATTCCTTTTTTTTTACCACCTGCCTGTTGGCGGGTTGGCCGCCGCTTTATCACCGACCGCCAGGGTTGGAATCACCCCCAAAGTCCTTGTCTTCCTAGAGTTGTATCTCACCATACAGCTTCAGGGCCACCATCATCGTTGAAGATGACAAGCATAAGTACACCTAGCACAGAGGGGAGGAAATGGCAGTGATGCAATCCCACATAGGACACATTCCTCGCACAGACTGCTAAGGCCACACACAGGCACACACAATATACGTCAATGGCAAGCACCCAATACACACCCAAAACCAAGCTTATTCATGACAAACGTACAGCACAAGGCACAACAGCACCACCAACACTCCCCATAACCACACAACGACAACTAGACCACAAATACCTCAACGCAGGCAAAGAGAGGCACGTCGTGCAACACCACACATACACACACACAATGAACTCTATGTAGCAATGACACACAATCAATAGCTGTGAACACACATCCAAACAATGATACAGGTGACACAACACGTACAACCAACAATCAAGGAAATCCACACATGCAACACCATACACACGGAGGCACACAACACCCCATACAATCACACAAGCAAGCAGTCACACACATCACAACATCCCCATGGCCCAAACCATCTACCCTGCGCATACAACAACACAGACACAATCCATACACAGACCTCACACACCTTTGCACACAGATGTCACACCACCATGTAGAAGGAAACCAGGACAAGCGTCTCAACTTGACAACCACAGCAAAGTGGGCAGTTGTATTCAACAACAAAAGAATTAAATAAACTATAAACAAAATGTGCCAATGGAAAGTCCAATGTCCAGAAATGCAGGACACATTGTCCATGAATCATGGGCCCAACTTGACTTCTGACAGCAAATAGGCCTACACGTCATAGGTGCATCAATGGGACAGGCAGGCACCTCATGGGTGAGGGGTGGTGGGGGAGGATTGGATGTGTAAGGTACACATTTTGGTTTGGGCTTAGGAGGGTTGACTTTGGCACTGGGAGGGGTGGATTTCTTGCTTTGTGGAGGAGCAGGGGAAACACCAGAGGGGGCACCCGAGGAACAGGAGGTGGAAGGGCCTGAGAGGGCCAGGGGGACACTGCATTTACAGGAAAAACTGGGTGGGAGAAGAGAAGGGAAGAGGTCAACGGTGGCAAGGAAAACCTTCTTAGGTACACGGGCGGTCACATGATTGAGGGTTTAAAGTGGAGGTAGATGGAGTGCTCGTCTGACATTATGGTGTGCTGTACGTGGATGCTGACATGTGCAATGTCTGTATGTGTGTAGTGGCTGAATGTTCGGTGGTGAGTGTGGGCATGTGCATTCATTGAGAGGAGGGGTAGAGATGCAGGGAGAGGGAATGGGAGATGTGTGAGTAAATGTTGCAGTGGTTTGAGCAAGTGAGGTGGAAATGCTACAGGTGGCTGAGACGTTAGTTGTGGTGAGTGTGGATGTGGTGTGTGGGATGTGTGTCTGTGAGTCTGTTGTTGTGGTGACTGAGGGTATGACAGGAATGGTAGTAGGACCATTGTGTGATGATGCAGTGCTGGCAGGTGTGAGTGGAGATGTGACTTCAAGGGATGAGGTGGTGGGGGAAGTGTCTGTTGTTATGTCTGCAGATGTTTGTTGTGTGTGTGCATGCCTGTGGGAACGTAATGCCTATGACTGTCTTTGTTGTGCACTTTGTCTGATGTAGTGGATGTATGCTGGTATGTAAGTGTGCTTTGGACGGGTGTAGGGAGAGGGGTTGTGGATTGGGAACAGGTAGCTGGAGGGGGAACGGAAGATGAAAGGACACTGGCTGTTGTCAACGAGGAGGCCAGAGCCTGACACAATCTCTGTAGGCCAGACAAGGCACTGTGAATGCCTTCCTCCTGGGAACCGGTCCCTGGATGGCATTCACAATCATTGTCTGCCCCACAGAGATGGACATCAGGAGGTCAATAGCCTCCTCATTGAGGGCAGCAGGGCTGACTGGGGCAGGGGCAAAGGTGCCTGCGGCGAAGGAGACGCCCACCCTCCTGGGTGAGCGGGCACAGGCAACTAGGTGGGGTGCTACAGGGAGGGTGGTGCTGGTAAGGGGGTGGCAGACAAGGATGGTGCTGGGGTGGTCCCACATGGCTCCGCCACCACCAGGGAGCCGCCATCAGAGGAGGAATCTGAATCAGATGGGTTGGTAGCGCAACAGTCACATACCAACAATACAGATTACAGCCCCTGCTGGGGAAACAAGTGACCATTTAGCAATCATTTACTATTGGGTGATGCCAAGTGATACCCAAACTCACCTCATACCTGTAGCCTAAACACCTGAATGAAGACCACTAAATGGCTATCAACTGCATGAATGACATCCAACAAACCAGCCTTGGACCATACCCATCCAC
This sequence comes from Pleurodeles waltl, assembly GCF_031143425.1. Lineage (NCBI taxonomy): Eukaryota > Metazoa > Chordata > Amphibia > Caudata > Salamandridae > Pleurodeles > Pleurodeles waltl. Next base: position 394,050,783 of record NC_090451.1, read on the forward strand.
AAGTCATCCATTAGGGTATGATACAAATCTGACCACAGAGGGACTGAGAACACTAACTAACTGGCAGGAATGTGTGGAATACATGTGCTACAGAGGTCCATTGATGTAGCAAATCAAACAATTGCAATGCTCATGTAACATGCCAGTCATTACCCATATATTGCCTAAATGACCACCTTGTACTACAACAGTACACGCAGAGTTGGAGGATGCAGCCAGTGACATCATTGCATACATGAGCAACCCATACCTACAGGTGAACATGTGTCACAGTACCACCACTTCTTCTTGTGCATGGCTCAACACAGCTAACGTCACACACTCCTACATGATGGGTGTGACAGCCAGGCCTGTGCGTTCCCTAAATCACATCTGACCACGTCAATTACTAATCCAGTGAGGGTCACAGTACAACAACCATGCAGTAGTCACCTGACAGTCAACACTTACCCCCTTGTGGCTGCTGTGCTTCCTTCAAGTACCCGTCTGACTCTGGGTACGCCACTGCCAGTATGAGGGCCATTAGGGGTGTCAGGGCACCCCTTCCACATGGGGAGGCCATCCCCAGCTGGGCCTTCGCAGTCTTCCGGGCCCCCAGCGCCTCAGGTCCTCCCACCGCTTCCTGCAGTGGGTGCTCCATCAGCTATGGACCCCAAGGGTTCGCACTTCCTTGGCGATGGCTCTTCATAACCTTTTTGTTCTGCCAGGCACTGACCTGCATGGGAAACATTCAGAAAAGGAGGGACATGATGTTAATTACAACAATACAGCAGCAACCTTTGGTGACACACAACAAACAGGGACCATGCACACTGCCAATATTCCACAAATATCCTATGCATGCTAAACACCTGATCAGTCATGACGTGTCAATGTGCACACACATACATCGTCAAACACCACCCGACATGTTGGCGAAAGTACGTTGTACTGACCTGTTGCCCTGGAGCACCGTTCAACTACCCATACAGGAGTAGGACCCCTTCCACCAGCTTCTCCAGTTTCTCCATAGTGAAGGCTGGGACCCTACCCATACAGTGTGTGCCATTGTTGCTCCAAGTGACAGGACACAGCAGCACACAAAGTGGAGGTGTGTCTTGCCCAAAAGCCAGGAGTCAAGTGAGCTGGCCCATACAAAATGGCAGTTACGACCACAGCAGTCATGACCGTCACCGCCAGCTGTGATCGTCATTAGTCCCAGTCTCTCATAGATGTCAATGTACACCAATGGGGAGTTGCACAGCGGTTCAGACTACGTTCCGCCATGACAACTTCCACCGGCAGAACGAGGTCACTTCCAGCTGTGCAATGCATACCGGACAAGCGGATGCCATATTAGTCTGTGACATTACTGTCCTAGGTACACACTGCGAAATTACCTGCATGTTGTCACAAATAGATACATCAGGTCACACATTGTGGATAATGACACATGTAATGAGTGTCTGGTGACATCACCACATTTGTCACTACAGTTGTCACCATATATGATAAGTATAGTGGAACACATGGAAGGTGTATGTGTACATGTCCAGTATATGTCTATTGCCACAGGGAACGTGTGCCATTATCTAGTTAGGAATGGAGTGTGGAGTAATGTGCCTTCCCACAACATGACAGCCAGCTTGCATCATTTACACTTCAAGACTGTCGTATGTCATACTTGGGGCCCTACATTGTGATTGGTTACCAGGTTGGTGATTGTGTCTCCGCACAGATATCACCACAATGGAGTGATGAGGAATACCCCATTTACCGGCCACTCATAGATCTTGATACCATTGAAGAGCACCACATCATCATTACCTATTGACTGAACCATTTGTGCATAAGGGAATTGGTCGCCCAGTTGAAGCCAGACCTCCTGCCGGGTTTGAGAAATCCCCATGCCATTCCTCCAACAGTCCAGGTGTTGTCAGTCCTGCATTTTCTGGCGAGTGGCTCTTTTCAGGGTACAGTGGGAGTGGCTGCAAGGTTTTCACAGCCCCAGTTCAGTAAGGTGTTGCAGGATGTGCTGGATGCCCCACTCAAGCATGTGCACAGGTACATTAGGTTCCCACAAAGTCAACAATTGGCCACTATAAAAGCAGCTTTCTACAACATATCAAATGTCCCACATGTAATTGGGGCCATTGATGGGACTCACATTGACTTGGTACCTCAAAGGACCAATGAACAGGTCTACAGAAAGAGAAACAGGAAGAGTACATATTCCCTCAATGTACAAGTGCTGTGTCTTATAGACGAGTACATAACACAAGTGAACGCAAAATTCCCAGGATCAGTACATTATTCGTATGTCCTGAGGTACTGCCCTCCATGTCAGATGTTTGTATCCCTCATAACACAGCCAGCACTCTGCCTAGCATTGTTACCTATGGCCAACTACAGGAGGGGAGAACATGTATAATGAGGCACATGGCCAGATGAGACGAGTGATTGAGCGGACTTTCAGTCTCTTAAAAGCTAGATTTTGTTGCCTTCATGTGTCTGGTGGTGCCCTATAGTACCGGCCAGGGAAAGTCTGCAAGATCATTGTTGCATGCTGCATGCTCCATAATCTGGCCCTTGGAAGGCCCAGGCCACTGTTGGAGGAGGGCGACATGGATGCTGGAGCAGTGTTTGGGGCCAGTGACTCTGATGCTGAGGCAGACGAGGGTGAGGCACACGAAAACAGGACTGACCTGATTTGTCACTACTTTCAATGATGTACAGGTATGTGTGAATTGTATGTCATCTGCACATGGAAGATGTTTTGCTGAAGCCAGTCACTAGCCAGTATTTGCATGCATCACGGTGTGTGTGGGTACTACAGCACTCCATCTTGGTTTCCAACCTTGAAGGGTAGTAGACTTACCATGAGGAGTAGTGGTAATGCACTGCTACTAAGTACATGTGTGGAATGCTGGTGCCATTGCAGTACAGCCTTATCGTTGTACCAAAGGTTTAGGGTCCTCAGTCTTCCTGTTTGAGGATATGTTAGGGAGAATTATCAGGCTTCTCCTGCTGTGTAGGCATGTCATGCTGTAGTGCCAGCTGCTATGTGGTAAGTACCTGTTCCTGACCACTCAAGGAGGTGTACAATAGAGGATGTTACCTAAGTAACAACTTTCCTGTCCTACACGTGTGTGACTGCCTATGCAGACCCTTATATATGTGGTATCATAGTTGCTGGGCCTATCATCCTGTGAATGTGTTCAAATGGTGTGGATATATGCATTGTTTACATGCCTTACATCTTTGTACCTGATTCTATTTTATTTGCCCTCTTCAGGTCACACCTATTTCTGCAAGATGATTTCTGTATTCTCCGTTGCCATCATTGACAGTGGAAATCATTACAATTTGGATTTAGTTACACACCTGCCTGGGTGTCCCACTACATCTATCACTTCAACATTGTTGTGGTGCTGATATGTGTATATATTTGCTGCTTGGAAACAGGATTGCCACTACATACAATGAAGAGACTTGCACCATGACCTGTGTGAATTTGTGTTTATTGAGTGTATGACATCACAGTCCAGAGGAGTGGGGTATTTGTGTGGGTGCTGATCAGAGTGGGTGGTACAGCTGTTTGTCTCACAGGCCCTGTATCCATTTGCCCGTCATGCTGTGTACTTGGTTTTGGACAGCCAGTAGGGTGTAACAGTGGCACACAAGGGTGACAGTTCAGAAGAAGGATCACTTCCTGGTGGGGGAATTGGTCTTAGCCTGAGGTCATGCAGAATGTCTGGATGGACGGCCTCTTTTGCAGGGGTGCCTCAGCTGCAGGGGTAGGGGTGCTGGTGGATGTGGGTTCTCCTGCTGTGACACAATTCCAGTAGCAGGAACTGATGTTGTTGCCAGCAGTGTTGCCTGACTACTGGATGTGGCCTGCTGTTGGGTTGAGGATGTCAGCAGGATGTTGTTCAATTCCTAGAACTCCCCTAATATGGAGACCATAGTGCCATTGAGTGCCTGACACTGCTGCATGGCCTCCTGGTGATATTCCCACTGAAGCCTTTGCGAGTCCTGCAAGGTGGTGTGTATGTGGCCCATCTCGTTCTGGGTTTGCTGGTGGGCTCCCAGGACCCTGGAGACGGCCTCCTGGCCAGTGTGTCCTGTACCAGCCCATCCCTTGGCCCATGATTGCCCTCCCACTGGCTCTTACCCCCTGTGCCTATGCCCCTGGTGCAGTGTGCCCAATCCCACTGACACCAGGACTGGCATTGTCTTGGGTTTGCACTGTTGAATCCTGCCCCTCTCCTGTGGGGCACACTGTTGTTTGATGTGACCTTGGGACACAGGTATGGGAAGGTGGGCTCTGCTGAACATTGGCTGCCACAGGGGAGGCGGTTTTAGTTGTGGGCATGGTGACGCTGGTGGTGGTGGTGGACTGACCACTCATGCCTAATGGGCCAGGTCCGTCGTCCATATCCATACTTCCAGGGGAGTCCTTCCCTAATGGACCTGCTTCCAGGCGTGGGCTTTCTGTCACTGGACTCCCCTGCTGTGTGGCAGTACTTGTGAGACCTGTGTAATGAGAGGTGTTGTGTCAGATGATGGTATTGTAGCAGTGACACACATGGTTGTATGCCATAATTGACTGGATTTGCAGAGGAGCAGTAATGGCATTGACAGTTAGCAGTCCACTGCTTGTGTTCCCATCAGTGGAATGTTACAATGGGACTATTTTGGAGGATAGTTCATGTTTGTCTTGCTACTGTCATTGCCATGTACTGATGCTCATTCCTAATACTTATTGGGGATGCGGAGTGACATGGTTAAAGTTGAAATTGTAGTGATGTGATGAGGATGTAGCATTCATGCAAGGGTAGGGAGTGTTGAATTGTGGTAGATTGTGGTACTTGCTGCAGTGTGGGGTATCCATGCACTAGGTGTGCCTGTGAGGGAATGGTATAAGTAGGGTGCTGTGGCATGCAACATTGGGTAATGGGTCCATGGTGGGCTTGTGCACGTTAGGGTGGTGTGAGGGGGTGAAAGGGTGGTGGGGGTACATGCTGTAAACAGGGACATGGTAGCTGGGGAGTACAGTAGACTTACCAGTGTCCAGTCCAGTAGGTATTCCTGTCAGCCCTTCTGGATGTAGTATGGCCAGGACCTTCTCCTCCCATGGCGACATTTCTGGGGGGTCCAGTGGGTGCCCACCACCTGTCCTCATTATGGCGATTTGGTGCCTGGAAGCCATGGCCCGTACCTTCCCCCTACGGTCATTCCACCTCTTCCTAATGTCCTCCCTTGTTCGTGGATGGTTCCCCACTGCATTCACCCTGATGACTTTCCTCTGCCATAGGTCATTCTTCTGGGCTATGGATGTCTTCTGGACCTATGCTCCAAACAGTCGCGGCTCCACTCTGAGGATTTCTTCAACCATTACCCTGAGCTCCTCTTCTGTGAATCGTGGGTTTTTTGGTGTTGCCATGGTGGTTGTGTTTTGGGTGGGGATGTTTTTTGTGCAGGGATTCTGGGTGTGCTGTTTGTTAATGTGTGATTTGTGTAGTGGTATGTGTGTGTGTGTTCTTTGGTGTTTGTGTGCAGTGGTGTGTTGTGTAATGCGTGTTCAGTGTGATGGTACTTGTGGTATCTAGGTGCAGTGCCTCCTTTCAGTGTGCTCTTGCCTCGCTCTGTCAGAGTTTCTGGTTGGAAAGGGTTCTGGGTATGTGTGGGGGTGTGTTTTGTAGTACTGTGGACATGTGTGTATGTGTCTGAGGTGTTGGGTAATGGTATTGCCCAATGTGGTAGAGTGTTCCAGTGGTGGTGCCTTGTTTCCCGCGGCGGTTCTGACCGTCAATGGATTTCCGCTGTGTTGGGTCCTCGGTGCTGATTTGTGAATCGTTATTTGGCGGGTGGGATATTCTCGGCGTGGCGGTGCTGGTGGTGCAGCCACCTCCTTCACGCCATCATTTTGGCTGACGGTTTTTTTTGGGGTGTATTTTGGGGGGCGTTGTGTGGGTGACTCATAATACGGCGGTCTTCACTCCGTCATCACTGGCAGTCTTTCTGCAGCTGCTTGCACGGTGGTTATCGGTGATGACCGCCAAACTCAGAATAACCCCCTTGGTCTTACATATAGGATTAGTTTAAGGGCTAGATTTAGGATAAGGGATAGGGTATGTTAGAAGTACAGTTAGATTTATAGTTAGTGTTACGTTTAGGGATATGTGTTGGGGAAGAGTTGATTTATTGTTAGGATGAGGAATGATGTAAATGTGTCACAAAGTGTAGGGATTGTCAATGTAATGGTATGACCAGGTGAAGGCCGCTAGGTAAAGGTTGTAGACACATTGACAAATATTACTTTGACTAGGGAAGCAGTCAAAATGCAGTTTGCTGTATTAGCTGCATGGTTCATAGTTAGTTATACCTTTTAAAAGAAAGAAGTTGCACTGCATTTCACTTGCTGTACAAGTTTTCAGACATGCTATACCAGTATTCACAGGAAACTATTTTTAATGAAATTATTAAAACCAGTTTATTTTTATTTTTTGGTAATTAAGAAGGAAACAAGTAAACAGCTCTTGCTCAGTTTGGCAAGGAAACAGTCATGAAGGATAGCCATACTTTATTGGGCAAAGAGCTGTCTCTTCCATAGGGCCCTACCTTTGTGATTTTCGGGTCAAAGAACACTTTGCAGTGTTAGCTTTGATCACAAGTATTGTTCTCACAATGTTCACCATAACAAGTGTCATAAGAAATGTCTAAGCTATACATGTCTATATGGATATAGTTTTTCAAAATGGTGTAGCTGTTTTTAAGAAAACTAGCAGAAATCCAGTGTCATTTGTTTCAAAAGTTTTTCATTATAATGCTGTATCACAATTTGTGTATCACAATAGATTTGGATTGAGGTCTGATTTCAGGAATGAATGTATACGTATTGGAAATGAAGCAAGTCAAAAGTGACAAAGTGATGCTAGATAACCAGTGAGGTACACATTTCTTTGACCCTCAGCTGATTAACTAAGCAGCAGACAATAGGGACATTGGTGTCACTTGGGTTTGGATTATGACCGAGACGTAAAATCAACTTACCCATATTTATTTCTCTAATTATGTTTTTTAGACTGATGAGATGGCAAATCAAGTCAAGAATAGGTCAATTTGAGTTTTGCAAGCTATTGTAGGTCCAAATATTGCCATAGGTGAAAATTAATTTTGAACCTCACTATCTCACGCAAATATATCACAAAAGAAACTGAAAATTGAGTTTTTACATTTTTGACTTAGCATGCTGTATTCCCTTGAACTCCATACTAGAAAACTGGTCTGTAATGCAAATCAGAAAGCTATAAAGCGTTTTGATTGACCTGCCTTGCACTCAACAGTGATCTCAGAAATGCTCTGCCTTCTATGGGAAATAGGTACTCTGGCTATGATAAACTGGGAACAAGGAAATAGGGGCAAGGGATAGGACCCAAAGATAACGTATAAACAGACACTCAGGACTTCATAGAGTAGCCTGGAATCATGTCCCAATTGGTTGCAAGAAGCTCCAGTCAACAGAAAAGGAGATTAGGTACTAATCGATCAGAAGAGTCCTAATTGTCCCAAACTAAAGAGCCACAGTAGCTACTAGCCACAAGAGGCCCAACTGAGCCTAACTAAAGAGAGTTGAACATCCACAGACCTGGACAAGGAGGAGAACCAAAAGACCTGAACCTCTCCTTTGAACCACCATGTACGGATAACTCACTGCACATGCCACAGTTGCACATGTTAAAATGGAAGGTTACAAGATCCATTGTCCCTTATTGAAAGGGTGTTTGCAGCAAACATTAAGTTTTGAATATTTTGAAAAATAAATATTGGGGCAAACATATTGTTAGTACAGAAATATCATGTCATAGAATACCATTGTCAAAGGTAATGGTTTTTTTGGTATATCAGATTGTTTTCAATAATATCATTTTATTGAATGTTGTTTGCTTAAACACAGTTGTATAACTAATGTTTTTTTATTTCATGTGATGTATATTAGATAAAATATTAATTGTAGTTGTTAGTATTGTTAGTATGAAATTTATAGTTTGTCATGTAAACATTTTAGTGCATATAGTCCAGTATGGGATTGTTGGGTTTGTAATGGAAAATGCTGGGAAGTAATTTAATTTAATTTATAATTATTTCATTTGATTGTAATTCATATATATTATAAATTCATTCTTTAATAGATTAATAAATATTTAAATTGATTAATTGTTTAATAGTTATTTTATATAAGTTTATTTATAAATGTTGATTATTTTTATTATGATAGTGGGGTTTATTCTGCTGGGGAATAGAGTGAGGTATTTTTTAAAATAATTTTAATATTAATGCTAATTTATTTTTTAAGTGCTTAATAATTATGTAACTGAATATTAATTATTAAAATTGTTTTATTTTATAATTGTTGAATTCACTTTTATTTTGTAAAAAATTACAGGTTAATTAAATGTTTTTACTTTTGTTGTAATTTATAATTTAGTACTTGGTTTTGTAGGTGAATATGGTAGTAAGTTAATCAAAGTACAAATAATTCTATTTTAATGCTTTAATTTTTCATTGCTAATTTATTTTTTCAATTCATTATTATTACTAATATAATTGTTAATAGTATTTAAATGGTTGTTGATAATTATTTATTTATCTTTCAATGTTGGAAATACTATGTAACATGTTTGTTTTATTTCATGATTTAGTGTTAAGTGTTTTTAATAATATTATGGTTAGAGTAATATTTAAAATATTGGATTTTTTAATTAATTAATTATTTGTTGTTTCCTGTTTTTCAAGGTAGGGAAGTAAGCTTTTATTCAATTTAGTTGTGTATTTTTATTTTTTTTGGTATTATTTAGAATAGATTTTTTTATTTTTGGTATTTTCATGTTTTGTGGAAAAATATTAGCGTAATGTTATTTGCTGCCCATTTAGTGTACTACATTTTCTGTTCTGTTGCTGGAATTGGAGTGTGAATAATAAATGTAGCCCATCCAGAATCCAGCACTTTCCCTTTTGTTGTGTAGATTGACGTTGGAATAGTAAATATATTCCCTCAGCAGTCCAACACTTTTCCCACTTTTGCACAGATTTGAATCGAAGTAGTAAATCTAATCCCTCCAGAGTCCAACACTTTCTTCCCTGTTTCGTAGTAAATCTAACCCCTATCGGCTCCAACACATTTCCTGCTGTTGTTTGGACTAGGGAGAATAGTAAATTTAATTCCTCTGAGTGCAACACTTTCCCTACTGTTGAGTGAATGGGAATAGTAAATCTAACTCCCCCAGAGTCTCCTTACTGTTGCTTAAACTGAAGTGTGAATAATAGATCTAATGCCCACTGAGTCCATTACTTTCTCTACTTTGCATAGGCTGGTCTTAGGGCCTCATTACAACTGTGGCAGTCAGTATGCTCTGACCGTCAAAACCGCGTGGAGGAGGCTGCTGTTATACTGGCGGCCTCCCCTGAGTACTATTACGAGGCTGAATAGCGGAAACATCTTATTATGACATTTCCACCAGTCAGACCAGCGGAAACAGTGCCACGGCATGGGCCTCGTCTCCCTTAAGGAAGCTGAGGCCCATGCCGTGACAAAACAGCACCCTCAGAATGGGCACTTTCTGCACAGCAGACAGTACATATTCTGAGGGTGCTGGCAGGAGGGGGAGGGTGCTGCACTGCCTGTGCCATGGGCATGGGCAGTACAGGGGCCCCTCTGTGGTCCCCAGTATTGGCTTTCCACCAGCCTTTTCATGGCACTGACCCCGTTATAAAAAGGCTGGCAGAAAGAGGACTTGTGATCAGCATGGCGGCGCTGAACTCATCACTGCTGTGGCTGACCACGACTCTGACTGCTGCCAACCTTGCCAGGATCCTTGAGCCTGGCGGTGGCGGTGGTCCCATGGTGGTTCGACTACCAGGGTTGTAATCTGTAAACTCCAGGAGTGTGGTGGTCCAACCACCACCACAACTTTGGCGGTGCTTAGCCCGCCAAACTCATAATGGGGTCCTTAGAATAGTAAATCTAAACCCTCCAGAATCCAACACTTTACCTACTGTTGCTTAAATTGGAGTGAGAATAGATGTCTAACCAATCCAGAGACCAACAATTTTTCTAACCTTGATTAAGTTAAAGTGAAAATTGTGACTGTAACCCCTCCGGGTCTAACATTTTCTCTACTGTTGTGGAGCCCGGAGTGGGAATAGTAAAACTAACACCTCTGGAGTCCAACACTTACCCTACTGTTGTTTATGGGTCGAATCTGTTTATAGTTTTGAAAGTATAAACATACAAAATACAGCTCATCGCGGGACAGCAGATGAAACGTATCACCACAGTAGCAATTCCAAATCTACAGACAGAAGTCCCTCCAATAATTCCCAAGACCTTGCCCAAGGGGACCTCCCAGCAGCCCTCTCCTTGCAAATCAATGAACCGGCTGGTAACGCCCAATAGTCTTTCAGGCTGTGAGTCCCTCAAATGAGAACCACACAAACATGTAAATGAAAACACACCAACAATGCTTCCCCTCCAAAGATCATGTCATCCACCTGTCTCTCCACTCCTCTAGCCCCTCCTCCGTCCAAGCTCAGCCCCCCCAGCAACTCTCCCCACAGCACTCTGACCAAAAATTAAAATCAGCCTCAAAACTCTCAGATAAGTCGGGCATGTCAACTCTATAAATTCTGCAGACAGGATCTGAAGGAACAGCTTCAACAACACACTCAGATCAGCCATCCGCTGTTGGGAGGCCAGGGTGAGTTTCTCCATGGCAAGGATAAACCACAGCTTCTGGAGCCATGAGACACGTGTCAGAACCTTATCTGTACCCCTGAGAGCTAGAATCAGCTGCAGCGCTGCGTTAAGTGCCAGGGCCATCTGCCTCCCTTTTAGAGATCTCTAAGGAAAGGTAAGAGGATTGGGTAGCCCCAACAAGATATACAATGGGAATCTAGGGATCTTAGTTTGGAACGCTGTATCAATATCGTCAATAATGCTTTCCCAGTAACGATGTAGCTTGGGGCAATGTCAGGGCAAATGCACAAATGTGCCTGTAGCTCCACACCCCCTCCAGCAGAGATCCGACTTAACACGGTCCCATGCATGTATCCGTGTTGGAGTGTAATACCAGTAAGAAGCAACTTTATATGATGTCTCTGTCCCTGCTGCATTATATGCAGTGTGGTGTATTCTATAGAATATACTGTCCCACTCCTCATCTGAAAATTCTCTCTCCAGCTCCCTCTCCCATCTCAACTGCCCCCTTGGCTTAGGCGGGCGCCTCTCCCCCTGCAAAAGCCGATAAAGTTCTGAAATGACTTTTATCATCTTTCTTTAGCAACAGCCATTTCTCAAATGGCGTAAGAGGCCTATCTATTAATGCTCTGTTAGCCGGCAGGAGAGCCCAGTGCTGAATCTGATAATACATCAGCCTATCCGCCTTCAACAGGCCATAGGTCTCTCTCATCTGGTCAAAGGACAACACCCCTTGTTCATCAAAAAGGCTTCCAACCCTCCTGCAACCCCCTTCGTACCAGCGTCTCAGGCCTTCCAGACGGAGTCCAGGCTCGAAGTCAGGATTCGTGCCTATGGGGGTCATCGGGGATGGGAAAGACATCAGCCCCAATCGGCAGGCCACTGCGTCCCATATGCGTAACGTTGTTCGCGTGATCGGGGAAGAATAAAGACCCTCAGCTCTGTGCCGACATCGAAGCCAAGGCTCCTTCCATATATGAGAGCCCGCCACCACCTGGTCCATAAAGCACCAGTGTTTTTCCGTGAGTGGGCGACTCCACTCTAACAGAAAGCGCAGCTGCGTTGCCTGAAAATATCTCAAAAGTCGCGGGAGATGTGCCGGCCGACCCTCCCATACAAATCTCAGGACCGCCGATTGAAGAGTGGCAATCGTCCACGGGGGTGGGGTCAATGGGAGCGCCTGAAACACATACACTATACGCGGCAAGACTGTCATCTTGACTGCAGCCACCCTGCCCAGCCAAGACAGCTTGTGTCTCCCCCACAACTCCAGGTCCCGCTGTATATCGCGAACCAACTTCGTATAATTCAGGCTCACGTTTTTTGCAGCACACGTCGCCAATTCAACCCCTAGATAGGAAAGATGCAAAGACGACCAAAGAAAGGGGTATCGAGCTCTCAAGTCTTCCTAGTGATCCGAGCTTACTGACAGACTAAGGACCTGAGACTCCTGCATGTTCACCTTAAATCCCGAAACCTGGCTAAACTCGACTTGTATCTCCATAAGCGCAGGCAGCAAGGTCGCGGGCTCCGCAAGAGTAAGGATCACGTCGTCTGCATACAGGGTAATAAGATGGTGGTCTCCGCCGAAATTCACACTGGAAACCGAGGGGCTATCCCGCAAGCGCTGTGCGAGGGGTTCCATATATAGCTCAAGCAAAAGGGGGGAAGCGGGCATCCCTGCCTAGTCATACGCCTGACCGGGAACAGCATAGAGAGCACATCATTAACTCGAACCGCCGCCCTGGGGGACCGTTAGGCGCTTCGGATACAAGACCTAAAACCCAAGCCCAACCCGAAGCGCTACAGAACCCAATAGAGATATGGCAAGTGAACCCTATCGAATGCCTTTTCGGCGTCAATAGAGAGGAAGAGCGCCTCCCTACGAGATCGGTCTATTTTATCTAACAAATGTAGAAGTCGCTTCGTGTTATCACCACATTGTCGGTTTGGAATAAAACCTGACTGATCCGGATCAATAAGACCCGGCATATAAAGATTAAGGCGGTAAGCAAGAATCCCAGTGAATAGCTTGGCATCTATATTCAGGAGCAAAATCGGCCTATATGAAGCGCACTCCTCTGGGTCCTTGCCTGGCTTATGTATAACAGCAATAGTAGCGTCCAGCATACTAGACGTCAGGGCTCTCGACATCCGAAAGGAATTAAAAAGCCGCACGAGAAGCGGGGCGAGCTCCACACAAAAGGTCTTATAAAATAATGCCGTAAACCCGTCAGAGCCAGGGGACTTCCCACCCTTTAGGCGAGAGATCGCCGATATAACCTCTTCTGACCTTATCGGCTGGTCCAACAGGGACGCCTCCCTCTCACCAAGAGGAGTGATTGCTATGCCCTCTAAATAAGAATCCAGGACTGCATTGTCCCGCTCATCCGCCGCATATAACCCTCGGTAGAACTCCGCAAATGCCTCAGCATTTTGGTCACTTGTGCGGGCCTCTTCACCGGAAAGGAACAAATCAGTTTGATCGCCGACGCTGCACGCTGCACTGGCAACCGGTGCACCAAAAGCTTTCCGCACCTATTGCTCCCAATATAATATTTATGCTTAAGTCGCACTACCGCGCACTACCGCGTACTCCGCCCTATCCCAGTCTAGTCGTTTCAGCTGTTGCCTTGTCTTCTCTAATTCCCGCCAAATTCTAGGCACGCCGGTGGATTTATGGGAGCGCTCCAGGACAGCTACCCTCTGCTCCAACTCCTCCCTTATCTCCCTCTTTACCTTATTATCTCTCGCGGACAGCGCCATCACCTCGCCCTGCACTACTGCTTTCAGAGCCTCCCACACAGTCTCCAAGGAAGTGCTACCATCATCATTAAAGCTAATGTAGTCCGTGATCGCACGCCGGAGTGACTCCACCACTGTCTCACTCTGGTGCAAGGAATCCCTAAAGCGCCAGCTCGGAGTACCCACCCGGCCCACCTCCATTGTAAGCTCTACAGTAATTGGAGCATGATCAGTCAGGGCTCAGGGTTAAATCGTAGCCTCCCTGACCCAGGGCATAAACTCGTGTGAGGCCAGAAAAAGATTGAGCTGCGCATAAGTCTTGGTCGCCGCTGAATAAAAGGAGTAATCTCGGAGCGTGGGATGCGACTTCCTCCACACATCCTCCAGCCCACATTCAGCCAGCCACTGGCGCCCCATCTCCGACAATGCCCCCGTCTGCCCAAAGCGTTGACCCGAGCGGTGAAGCTCGTTGTCCATCACCAGGTTAAAATCTCCTCCTACCAAAATGGCACTATCTGGCGAGCTAAGTATCGGGGAAACCGCCTGTCTCAGGAAGGCCTCCTGCTGGGAATTAGGAACATAAAGGGAAGCAATGGTGAAAGAGAAGGCCCCAAGTCTTATTCTAATAGCCAGGAACCTGCCCTGCACTTTGTGCACCTTCCCAACTATCTCCCCAGCAAAAGTCCTCGAAAGCAATATTGCCACCCCCGCATGCTTCGTAGTTGCTGAGGACCAGAGCTGTCTAGGGAACCACCTTGAACGCATGCAAAACGTATCTTTATGCAACAAGTGGGTCTCTTGTAATAAACAGATATGACTCCCGGATTTCTCTAGACCCGACAAAATCGCTAACCGCTTGGTCGGGCTGTTAAGCCACACGGACATTCAAACTTAAACACTTAACTGTCATACTATTGCAGGGAAAAATTCGCTCGGGGGGAGAAGATCCACGGAGGGACCAAGACCCAGAACAGCACCTCAGCCGCTCCAAGTCACATGGCCAAACCATTATGACCCGTAATGACCAGACTCGCAGGGAAGCATACCAACATATAACCATAACGCACAACAGGTGCTCGTAATGGAGAAGTCCTCTCACACACATCCCAAAGAGGAAAAGTCTCAGGAGGGCCGTAGAACCACACAAGTTCACCCGTTAAGTCCATCGACTCTGCCGCCCAGGCCTCGCTCAGACGGGCACAGGCCCGCAACCAGTGACCCCTTGCTGTCCAACGACTCTGCGTCTTTTCTCGCCTAGGCACTTATCCCAGCCGCCACACTGCTCACTGCTGATTGACGTTCCGAGATCTGCTCCGACACAGTAGGGTGCTGTTGTTTCCTCCTTCTCTCCTTCCTCCACCAGCACAGACGATCTCCTCCGGCCGGGCCCAGATTCAAGTCCGGACCCTGAGCATCCCCCTCCAGGCCCAGGATCCGGTTTGCCTCAGTTAAAGATTTCACCTGGCGAAGCTGATCCTCCCAGCGGAAAACAAGGCGGAACGGGTGACCCCATGAGTAGGACACAGCATGTGCACGCAAATGCTCTGTGATAGGTTTAAACTCCTGCCGTCGTTGCAAGGTCCGAATTGAAAGGTCCTGGTATAATTGCAGTTGATGGCCTCTAAAGTGGACCTGTGGAAGATTGCGTTCCCCGTTGCAAAATGCTTTCCTTAAGCCTGAAATTGTGGACACATGCCAAAATATCCAGCGGCGGTCCCCGGCTCCGCCATATCAGCCCACATGATGGACTCTATCCAGGACGATCTCCCGGGACTCCTCCGGGTAAAGGACTGAGCGGAACAACGCCACCACAACGTCTCCAATGTCCTCCTTCTCAGCTCCAGTCTGCGCTCCTCTAATGGGGATATTATGCCTGCGTGAGCGATTCTCCAGGTCTTCCACCGTCATCTGAAGGAGATCCTGCTGCTCCCACAAGCGTATAACCTCCTGCTGTAGGTCCGCCACCTCCTCGCTGCAGGCAGCTTCCCCTTCCTCAACCTGAGCTATCCACTCACCCAGGGACGTAAGCTCAACCCGCAACTCTTTCACCTCGTGAGATATGTCTTTGCGGAGTTCCTGCAGGTCGCTGCAGAGCGATTCAAACAAGGAGGTAAGGAAGCCCTTCGTGACTGGGACCGCCTCGTCCTCTGCTATCTCCCTCCTTGCCTCAGGAGACCTTGCGGCCGGCGGCTCTTCAGGGGCCCCTCCCGGCACCGGGGGACCCCCAGTCAGAATATCTCTTACCGTCCGGTCCCACTTGGGCTTGGAGGTCGCCATCTCCTCTGCCCTCTGACGGCGACAGCTCAAGTATCTCAGCCGGACCTCTATGCGTCACCACCTGGGGCCGTATTCTCCTGGGCCCACGCTCTCACCAGCAGCTGTCGGCCTTCCTCTGCAGGGCACTCCGTGGGGCTGCTCCTCAACACAGCTCGTCTCTGTGTCCAATAAAGGCCACGTGGGCCGCCTGCAATGCCGACCGGCGGCCCAGCCTCACCGCGCCGCTACAGGCTCCTCCACTGCAGGGCCCAGCTACACATGGGCGCCCTCACCCTTTTGCCATCCTCTCTGGGGTCCCTCTCTGGAGGGCCTAGCAAGGCGGGTCCCGCTGTCTCTCCGGCCCCAGCACCAAGCTCGTCACTGGGCCCTCTTCGCGGGCCCACCTCGCCGGGAAGTCGTGGCCCCGGTTAACGGCGACGCGGCACCTCTGCGGCCAACCAGCAGGCCGCAAGGTCCCAGACCCGCCGTGCGGCGCGAACCGCGTTCCCCTGTGCTCATCGGCCATGGGTGCCGGCCCAAGACCCGCGGCCCCGCGCGCACGGCAGCTCGGCCGCAGGCGCCTTCAGATTTCGGGCCCACGGTGTCCCACCACACCAGGCATTACGGCAGGGCCCCACAGGCCATCCTGATCAGGGGTCACAAGGCGATTCCAGAGGCCCAGGCGGCGGAGCTCGGACCAACGCGTCCGCTCACGCCGCCATCTTGGCCACTCCTACTGTTGTTTAGACTGGAGTGGGAATAATAAATATAATCCTTCCAAAGTCCTACACTTACCCTACTGTTTTATTGGATGGAGTAGGAACAGTATAGTATTCGTTGCAAGTTAAATACTTTAGGAAATATATGTTAACCTGTATCTATAGTATTTTATATCACTAGTTAATATTATATGTTTATATTTTTTTAATTATTTAAAATTTTTAGGGTTTACATTTTCTCCACCTGCTTGACGAGTCACCCTGAAACTCCGCAGACAGCAGCTAAACAAATTACCATATGAGGTTTAAAACTTTCCTGAAGATTCGCCAAAATGTTACCTAGTGACAATTGCGACTAAGTAGTTATAGTTTGGACCTAGTTTCTATAGAAGAATAGTTTTTTTTCTTCTCTATATCTTTGGCGCTGGTTAACGAATAGTCACAAACCTTTGCAAAAATATTTGCCATTCACATGAGCTGCTCTCTGGAAAGTTTTGGGTGATATGTCAAGCAGGTGCTGAGAAAAAGTGGGGGGTCCAACTCCCCAATCATTTTTCCATAGGGATTTTGAACAACGATAGCGCAGAAACCTCTGGATGGAATTACACCAAATTTGGCAGAAAGCAAGGGCCTCATCCAGAAAGTGACCTTTCTGTGGTTTGGTGTAAATCCGTTCAATAGTTTTAGAGAAATTAAAGCAAACCCTAATTTGTATATATAGGGAGCAATGGCTCCGCGAACCCTCCCGATCTAGTGCTGAGATCCGATTGGCTGCCAACACTTCAACAAGGAAGTGTTGGCAGCCATGTTGGGACTCGGCTTCAGCCAAGTCCCAGAAAAAAGGATGTAAAAAAACAAAAGGGGCCATGGTAGGGACACCCTGATCCCTTAGCTCTGGTGCTGAGGGCCCAGACTCTCCAGAGCTAAAAAGCACCTTTTTAATTTTTTTTACCGCGATTCATGTTGGATCCACAGATCTGGTGAAATGTAAAAAAAACAAAAACAAGCACAGGCTTGCGCACCTGCTAATTCTGAATACCCTTGGTTGTCCAAGCCCTGGGCATTCCCATTTTAATTTACCCCGGGGACTACCACCTCCCCAGAGCCAAAAGAATTATGGCCCTCATTCCAACCCTGGCGGTCATAGACCGCCAGGGTGGAGGTCGCCGGAAGCACCGCCAACAGGCTGGCGGTGCTTCATCTGGCATTCCGACCGCAGCTCTAAAGCTGCGGTCGCCCTGCTGGGTCCGGCGGTTTCCCGCCGGATTACCCCCGGCTGGGAGAATCCTCCATGGCGGCGCTGCAAGCAGCGCCGCCATGGGGATTCCGACCCCCTTCCCGCCAGCCTGTTTCTGGTGGTTTTCACCACCAGAAACAGGATGGCGGGAATGGGTGTCGTGGGGCCCCTGGGGGCCCCTGCACTGCCCATGCCACTGGCATGGGCAGTGCAGGGGCCCCCTAACAGGGCCCCAGCATGATTTTCACTGTCTGCATAGCAGACAGTGAAAATCGCGACGGGTGCAACTGCACCCGTCACACCCCTGCAACACCGCCGGCTCCATTCGGAGCCGGCTTCAATGTTGCAGGGCCTTTCCCGCTGGGCCGGCGGGCGCTCCCTTGGCGGGCGCCCGCCGGCCCAGCGGGAAAGTCTGAATGGCCTCCGCGGTCTTTTGACCGCGGAGCGGCCAATTGGCGGTTCCTGCTTGACGGGCGGCGCCCACCACCCGCCAATGTCGGAATGACCGCCTATGTGTGTGGGGGTACCCAGCTCCCCACAGCCCCGGGGACCGCCACCTCCTTGGGCTTTAAAAAATTGTTATGGGGGTCTGCCCACCACTATGGGGACCACCACTTCCCTGGGGCTATTAAATTTAGAGTGGGGCATGCAGCCCCCCTTAAGGAGCCAATGATGGCCCTGGGGATCGCCACCACACCACATCCCCAGGGCCAGCTCCTGCCATGTCCTGGGGTGTCCACCCCAGGACATAGCTGCTTGCTTTTGCTTGGTGAGGTCCCACCAAGCAAAAGCAAACAAAGTCTGCTTTCTGACATCAGAGTTTTCATCTGAGGGAAACAGATGAAAACCTTGCATCCACAAACAGGGAGCTGCTATTTAAAGCCAATCCCTACTTCTGAGAGCAATGCCACTCCCACAGGATGTGCGGAGCCGGCTAGGACCGAGGGGGCATGAGGCTCTCCCTACAGTCCTCTCTCTCTCTCTCTCTTTCTCTCTCTCTCTCTCTCTCCCATCCCATAGTGGGATGGAAGCAAGAGAGAGATAGTCATTGCAATGGTCTCTCCATGGAATGACTACCATAACCGGGTATTTGTAGCATACTTTTTAGGGTCCCAGACTGTTAAACTGAAATTTGAGGGTTCTAGTCCAGGTACATCTGTAGTAATTTCCCAACTTTAATTTCTCTTTAAACTTTAAAAGCTTAAGATTCATACTGAAAGGTGAGTACACTCTTTTTGATCGACAAATACATTTTTCTTTTCAATTGGTCCAAAAATATCTCATTCTTAGTTTATCATTCACCAAAGCCTAAAACCACTCTATCTCTCCCCCTCACTCTCTGTCTGTCTGTCTCTCTCAATTTCTCTTTTTCAGAATCTTTCTCTCACTCACTCACCCAACTAGACCCTAACATGTCCACTGACATGCCACTGCTAATTACCCAACAAATTACAGCACTCATGACATTTTGATAACATCACTGATAAAAGCAATGTAATATTTGCAGTAATATTTTTGACGAAAAACCTATACATGGCGGGGGTACGAGTGATAGTTACCTTATGCCTCACCACCACCGTATGGAAGTTATGGTGGTTCAACTGCCCAACTCGTAGTCAGGCCCTTAATTTGTTTTGGTTTTTTGAGTTTTATTCAGTGCAGGATTGACCCAAAGGTGTTGGAGTTCTTTACCTGAGCATTTGTTACATTACACAAAGACACATTTCTTCTGGGCTTTAGGTATGATGTGATTAGTTGATTTACCCAGAATCACAGGATGTTGAGCTGACGTTGAAACTCAAACCTTGTTCCCCAATTGCAAATTCAGCGGCTCTGGCTGTGACATCACATTCCCTCACCTAAGTGTTACTTATAATCAAGTGATCAACTGGATAAAAAAATCAAGATAGCAGTGCTTTGTTGCTATTTAAGAACCTAGAAAATATGTTCTCATTTTAGTTTTTTAGAGTACTAAATGGGAATAAGACCCCCTAATTTTCATAATTTCTAAAGGAAATATTTTAGGTATTACAGTTTTGATTACATCAAGATAATGTCAGGCGTGCTACACTTTCATAATAAATATAGAATGTTAGCAATTTAGTTGTTCATTAGAATACTGTGACGGATAGATGTCAGGGAAACAGACTCGAATAGTTGAAAGAAGGAAAGAGGGTGCAGAGGCAACAAGTTGACCATGCTGGGCAGGTGGGAGGGGCAGTGGCAGTACAACCGACCATGGAGGGCAGGAGAAAGGTGGGCAGGGGCAACAAAACAACCATGTAGAACAGACAAAAGAGGCTGTGCCAATGTAACAGACCATTGAGGGCAAAAGGAAGAGGCAGTGTCAGTACAACCATACATGCCAAAAGACCCAAACCAGGCAGGAGACTCATGATGTTTGTAAGCTCAAAAGGTCTTTATTTTATCTGTCTCTTGACTAAAAGTTTCACTTTTTTAATGTAAGTCAACGGAGAAAATCAATTCTTCATTTTTTTTTTTTTTAAATCTCCCTCTTACCAAATTGAAAATATGTGCAAGTATGGTACAATGGATCTCTGAGGGTAGGAGGAATTGGGTAGGGACATAGACTCAAATAACAGAGGGCTGGTGGGAGAGGGGAAGGGGCACCAAACTGAGCTTACAGGGCAGGTGTCAGGGGTTGCCAAAGCACAGAGCACCACAAAGGACAAGCAGGACAGCAGTGTAGCACAACTACCATGGAAAGCAATAGTCATGGGACAAGGCCATGCACATGGACAACAGAGAGCAGAGGGGAAAGAGGCAAGGGCAGCAGCTGACCATACCATACAGACAGGAGGGACAGTTGCAGCATATTAGACGATGAAGAGCAGGAGGGAGGGGGCAAGGGCACGACAACGGGCCAGACAAAGCAGGAAGGAGGTGATAGAGGCCTGCCCATGGAAAACGGAGGGTGGGGGGTAAGGGGGCACAGCTGGAGCAGCAAGCTGACAATGGAGTGCAGGCGGGATGGGAACTGAAAGCACAACAAACCATTGAGGGCAACAGTTAGACTATAATGGCATACACACAGACAACAGAGGAAAGGTGGGATGGGGTCAGGACCTGCAAGCTGACAACACAGGGCAGATGGGAGGAGCTGTGGAAGCACAAAAGGCCATGCATGGCAAGCAGGCGGGTTAGTTGCTAAACAACGGCCATGGTGGGCAAGAGGGAGGGGGCAGGGGCACACACAAAGGACCACGGAGGTAAGAAGGGATGGGTAGGGGCTAGGCACAAACAAGAGAAGGCCGGGGAATGGCCTTTACAACAGATCATGTGGAGCAGGCAAGAGGAGCAGCTGCAGCACAACAGAGCATGGAGGGAAGAAGGGAGTGACTGCAAAATGCACCATTGAGGAGAGAGAGAGAGAGAGAGAGAGAGAGAAAGTAATTAAGAAATTCAGGCAGAGACAGCAATTTAGGCTTTGATGAATGATATGTGTAGAATGAAATATTTTAGGACAAATTAAAAAGAAAAGTGTATTTGTCATTTAAAATGAGTGAGATCACCTTTCAGTATCCTTCTTTAACTTTTGAAGTTTGAATTAAATTAAAGAAGGGAAAGGACCACAGATACACCTGGAGTAGAACACTCAAATTTCAGTGTGAGCGTTTGTGACCTTAACCATTACACCACAGGTGACTCCTTACCCTACTGTTACCAGACATACCTATAAAAGTCAACCTACACATGTGATTGGCAAGAAACGTGAATGTTCCATCACTAGGAAATTTTAGCAGTGAACCAACAAACACACTGCCAAGGGATACTTGGATTTGAACCTTCAGTGTACTGAGTGACAGCACAAGTCCTTGACCATTAGGCCAGAAGCGGCTCTGATCCACTCTGCATCCAAACGTAAATATACCTTTCTACCAAACATCTTGCTAGTTTGATCCTTTGAAGTCATTGCATGGAGAGACCACTGCAATGACAATCTCTCTCTCTCTCTCTCTCTCTCTCTCTCTCTCTCTCTCTCTCTCTCCCTCTCTCTCTCTCTCTTCTATCCCATTATGGAATGGAAGAGAGAGAGAGAGACAGGACCATGGGGAACCTTAAGGCCCCCATGGTCCTAGCCGGATCCCCACATCCTGCGGGAGCTAGCAGTGCTCCCACAAGTCAGAAGCAGCGTTAAATAGCAGCTCCCTACTTGTGGGAGCAATATTTTCATGTTTCCCTGCACACATATATGCGTGCAGGGAAACAGGTGAAAACTCTGCTTTCTGACAGCGAGAGCTGTTTGACAGCTCCCACTGTCAGAAATCAGATTTTGTTTGCTTTAGCTTGGTGGGAGCAGTCAGCTCCCACCAAGAAAAAGCAAACAGCTATGTCCTGGGGTGGGCACGCCACGACATAGCAGGAGCTCGCCCTGGGGGCTGGAGGTCCATTATTGGCTACATGAGGGGGTCGCAGGGCCCGCTCCAATGCAATCTAGCTCTGGGGGTCCCCAGGGCTTCGCAATTAACCCACTTCATTGTTTTATTTAAGCCCTGGGGAGGTGGTGGTGCCCAGGGCTCCACAATGGACCCCCTTCGTTCTTTTATTAAAGCCCTGTGGAGCTGGTTGTCCCCGGGCCTGTGGGGGAGCCACATGCCCCCCCTTCATTATAGTTGTTAAAAGCCCTGCGGAGGTGGCAGTCCCTGGGGCTGCGGGGTCCACGTGCCTTCCCCGCAGAGTATTTGTTTAAAACCCTGGGGAGGTGACGCTCCCGGGGCTGTGGGGGGGCCTGGTTGGCCCCTGTGTTTCATTTGATAAAAGCTCCTGGGAGGTGACGGTCAATGGGGCTTCAGGGGGTGGGTGGGTTGCCCCCAAAACTCCACTGTATACTTGTCCTGAAGAGGTGGCGGCCCCCAGCATTCCAAAAATATACAGCCCTGGTGGTAGCGGTTCTCAGGACAGTGGGGGAGCCAGCAGCCCCCTGCATTAAAATGGCAATGCCCGCAGGGACTTGACCCACCAGAGGGCCTCACAGAAACAAGCAAATTTCAGCAGATCCGTGCCTTGCAGTGAAAATTTAAATAAATGTTTTTTTAGCTCTGTAGGGGTTCCTCTGGGACCCTAGCACCAGAACAAATGGATCAGGGTGTCCTACCCTGTCCCCATTTATTTTTTTACATATTTTTTTCTGGGACTTGACTGAAGCCAAGTCCTAAGATGGCTGCTTATAATAAAAATAAAAAAAAAGATTGATAATGCTTACCTTGTTATGTACAATATTCCTTTCCAAGACATTTTTGACATCATATTTCTGTTGTTCCTATTTTAACTATAGAAAGACGATATTCATGTAAACAATATTTTTGACATCATTTTTTTGTGTCTTGATATTCACAAAATATTTTGTCATGCAACCAGTGACAGATACCCCACAACCTCCCAACCACTCACCAACACCAAATATGGTTAGGGAATGAACTTCCCCAGTACGAAACCTCGAATAGATCATTCACAACTGCAGACTGAAGTCTGTCTAAAACACCAAAAGGGCAAGTAATTTCTATATGTGTTTCTGTAAAAACAGTAACACTACGTACTGGTGAAAGTACAATCAAAGTACACTTTTGTCATTGTCCTATATGTTCCAATACAATAGGATCAGTCAGTCCTATATACTTTAAAGTTTATTGCTTTACAGTTGTTGCTGAGTATAGTCACTGCCTCCATATGCTTTAGTGCACAGATGCTGTTTGCACAGTGGTGGCTTCTCAACGGGGGTGTTTCCCTACTACTTGTGCGGCACCACATACTGGCACAGGACACTTCCTACCGTGGCTTTTCATTGGCAATCTCATGAAAATACATATAACAAT
This sequence comes from Pleurodeles waltl, assembly GCF_031143425.1. NCBI lineage: Eukaryota > Metazoa > Chordata > Amphibia > Caudata > Salamandridae > Pleurodeles > Pleurodeles waltl. The sequence continues at coordinate 394,074,312 of NC_090451.1, forward strand.
TTTAATTTACAGGCACTAATAAGAATTAAGATGTAAGATTTTAGCCTTGCTTAGGGAAGGGATTTGTAATATTTCTCCTTATAAACTGGCAGTTAACCAACCACAAAACATAGACAATAACTATGGGGCTCGAATGATAGCTGAAGGTCACAACCTCCTCATTCGGCCTCATATGTGAGACCCCATCTTTGATCACATGCCACACAGGGGGCCGAGGGTGGTTGTGTCAAGATAGAGAAAGAATGCATATATACATGTGTAGAATACTCATGGTGAAGAATAATTGTCAAATTGCATATGAAAATGCACTCGATTTGCCCTGTAATCTGCATTTGCTCACAGAGCAAACATGCACTCAGGGTACAAGCAGGGGTGCTAGTACATATTGTGGCCTCACACTTCCCATGAGTTGTCCAATTTTGAATCACAGAAGCACATCTTTGTCCCTCACACACAGTGTGGCTCCTCCATGAACAACTACCACCCAGCAAGCACATTCTCCCATTCAAGCCTAACCACATGAACATCCCTGGCACAGACTGCAAAGCACTTGTGTAGATGATGGAGATAGGTTGGCATCCCAAGTTCATGGCTCGTCTCTTGCCCTCATCCACAGCACATACACACATGCACTTAGGACATTCCTCCAACTTACTACACTAAAGAGGTAGCAACATCCGAGTGTTCCCCTTTGTTCTCCAAGTCCACAGTAAGCAGTGATGGCCACAAATCCTACATCGCACTCTTTCTGTCACATGCTTCAACAAGACTATTGTAAATTTGTGGTCCACATACAACTAGTGCACCATCTCCATATAGCAACAAGAAACCAACACCCTTCACATCCACTGCTTCCTGGGTTAGGTAGCCAAGGCTCAGTCGAGGTCCCGATTGCGAGCTGGAGGTTAAACACTGATCCCTTTGTTTAAAGGCGTTTGTGCAGGCGTTGGAATTTCGAGTTGTGTGATATTATACGTTTTCAGCAGGTCGCATCTGTCAAAATGTAGTGGTTGATAAGGCAAGAAAAAATGACAGCATGTGCTACTTAACGTGTTAGATACATATTCCAGGGGTGATGACTCATTTCCAAGTGAGAATCTTAGAATTGGAGGTAAATATCGTACCACGCAGTACTGGCACTCATTGTGTGTTAAACTCCTCACTCATGGCTCACTTACTTACTGGGAACAAGGGCCTTTATGACGACAGTTAACTATATAACTCGAAATTAGTACAACCCAGCCGTTTATTTGATCTGGACATTTCCATTTCTTACCAAGCACCTCCTATGGGTGTGATCATGAGGGTATCATGGCAACCTGACACTGCAAATACATAAATATTTTATATGCATTGCATCTTTAAGTATGCCATTTATGCTCTCTATTAAAGGACATGCTTTGTAATCCTGATTTCTTTTGTCCAAATCTTTCGTTGCCATGTGGCTGTTAATCTTTGTAAATTTACACGGTTCCTGGTTTTGCATTAGCATGCAAAAAGTACGCATTTTTTACACAGTCTAAAAAAGTAGACAAAAGCCTTAGCAATAGAGCGGCTATATTTAATATGTATATCTTTATGACGTAGGCTCCGTTCCCGTCTAGCATTGACTCCATTTTATGTAAATGGCCTTTTCTCATGCTGCAGTCACAGAGCAATAGTGTTAATATTTTAAAGAACCTGCGTTTACCGATCTGTATTTAGAAACAATGCAGTAGGTCTGCAGATCCCCGAATCCTCTTGGAACTGTGCCCTGCAAATAATGATAAATTACTTGTGCAGTATGCCATTTGCTAATTATATCCATGATTTACAGCAGAGCACGACTTAAATCATTCATTTCAGTCTTGCGTAACAGCACCATAACATTTTGAGGCTAAAAATGGTTTCCATGTGTATAATTTAAACACATAGTTTAGTTCGTGTACACACTACGTGCTACAGACCTGCATATGTCGGACAATTTGTCTTCCTAAACTTGTGCGTTTAATTGATACCCTAGGAAAAATTGTAATGTTTTATTTTCATAATCATAGCATTTATTTTGCCAGTTTTTTTTTCTTTACATGTTAGAAAAAGAAAAAGGAATCGCTAATTGTCTATAGACATCATGGCTTCCTTGATGAGCCAAAAATAGTAGGAAATAATTATAAATGCTAAAGAATATAAATTATTTTCCTGATACTAAGCAGGCTTTCAAAGAAGCGATTGTTAGATGAGAATTCTTATAAAGAACACATGTTGATTCTAATTTGAGCGTTGTTCTGTGCAGCCAGGCTTTGATAAACAGTAGAGATGATTATCTTTTCTTTTAATACATTTGCAGGTGAGAAACCATACAAGTGCCCTCACTGCGATTATGCTGGCACGCAGTCGGCATCCCTGAAATACCACTTGGAACGTCACCACAGGGAGCGGCAAAATGGAGCTGGGCCGCTTCCAGGGCAGCTTCCAAACCATGAACAGAAAGAGGAAACAAATAAAGGGCCTCTCTTTACTAGGCCTGATATCCTGAGAGGGGCATTTAAGGGCCTTCCTAGCATGGATTTCAGAAGCAGTATTGTGACGCAGCAGTGGGCGGTTGAGGATCGTCAAGGACAGGGGCCTAGCATGACGTCTGATACCGTGTCAGAAAATCAGAAGTCTGCCGATGTGTCTTCGAAAAGCATGCAGTTTACTGACTATGGAAGATCCTATCAGGGAATGGTTGGGAACGGAGTTCATTTTCAGGGGTCGCTGCAAGCTTTCATGGACAATTTTGTCCTTAGTTCCCTGAAGAAAGAAAAGCAGATGAAGGACAAGACCTTATCAGATACCCTAGGTACAAGCACCACTAGAACAGATGACAGTGAAGATAAAACAGACTGTAAGTCCTCACATAGGAAAACTGAGAAGTCTCAGTATGAACCTCTTGACCTATCAGTGAGGCCAGATACAGTCTCGATTCCAGGTTCCTCTATAACAGTTCGTGATAACATTGCTTGGCATGGCTGTTTATTTTGCTCCTTTACCACATCTTCAATGGAGCTAATTGCCCTCCATCTCCAAGCGAATCACCTAGGCAAAGCTAAGCGTAAAGAATATATGTTGGGAGCAATGGGTCACAGCAGAGGTCAATCAATAGAAAATCATGCCTCTTCAAACAAAGTAAATCCACACCCTTCTTCATCACAATCCAGCAAGGACTCTCTTGTTTCAAAACTGATCTGTCATCTGGAGTCATCTGCAAACACTCTACCCCACCAACGGCAAAATAAGGAGACATTTAGTGAGCAGAAGAATCCTACATGGCATGGCCATATGGACTCTCCTTTTGGGAACTTTGCATCTAATTTTTACAAGCAATTTGATGTGTATCAGAACGTAGCTGGCTCTGCACTACACAAGTCTAGTGCTACCAATGAAAATGAAGAACAAACACAGCCTGAAGAAGACCCACAAATACTTCATTTTGGCTCTATAAATAGAAATGATGCAGACGAATCTTCTGAAGATACCTCGTCTGACGATAATGACACAAGTAAAGAAGATGAAGAAGATGAGGATGAGGATATGGAAACAGAATCTGACCTGGTGAGCAAACATCTCTCAGTCACTAACACAGACACCAATGAAGATGATGACAATTTTCAAAATGAGATGGCCAGTAGTAAGACACACGGACATGAATCGCCTTTGCCACAAACTTCTGAGAAGCCATGGCACTGTCAAAATCTTCCACTAGCTCAAGATAGTTCACAAGAGGCAATGAACTCTGAACAAGTGCCAGAACACCCAGTCTTAGAGAAGCAGATAAACATGTTGTCTGTCCTTCGGGCGTACAGCTCAGATGGCCTTGCAGCCTTTAATGGACTTGGGAACAGCTCAGCTAGTGCAGGATGTGTCAAAAGACCAGACTTGTGTGGTAAGTACCAAATTCTGCTTTCCTCTTTGCGTAAAAAATAACATGCATAAAAAAGTATGAATTATTTATTCTAACTTACAGAAAGAACATGGTTGCTACCGAAGACTTAAGACCCGATTTAGAGTTTGGTGGAGGGGGTTACTCTGTCACAAACATGACGGATATACCGTCTGTCATATTACAATTCCTTTATAGCCTATGGAACTTGTATTATGGTGACAGAGTAACCCCTCTGCCAAACTCTAAATCAGGCCTTTAGGATTGCTATAATACTGATATTGGCCCGGCCGTTCACCTTCCAGTTTTATAACAGTGGTTGAAATATGCATGCACTTGACATTCTTTCATAGTCATCTATGTTTAAGCAGCATTGGTGGCCTTTGATGGCAAATTAACAGTGCAGTGGTTACTATAAATAGTTTAACTCCAACATTTTGTACATGTTAAGTTATGAAATTGCAGTATATTTCAGGAGGATTTTTGCATTGGTTGATATCGCATCAGGCTTGTGGCGAGCTGTTATTTTGTAGTGCTAATGATGTAGGCAACAGTTCTTGAAGGTTACTCAATACCTTTATTGGATAAAAGAGCAACCGAAGTTCAAGAGTTGGTCTATGAAGAAAGGGGTCTCGATCTAATTTTTAGTGGGAGTCAAACTACTGACAGATAAGTCCATTTCTATTCTTAGAATGGGAGGGCATGATTCCAGAGGTTCCTACTTGGTGAGGGTGTTTCTTGTGGGAAGGAATGGCGCTCAAGGCTACGAGGTGAATGTAAATTTTGATCAAATATAACACGGTGCACTCTTGGTGGACCACACCCCTGATCCCCAACTGTGTGGTAAACCAAACAGCTAAAATTAGTGAACAGACAAGAGGCACTTGTTAAATCAACATTGATACAACAGAAAGTACAAAAATATATGCCGAAGTTACTGCAAATGTCCTTTGTAATATAGCACCATACAAAGTATCTTAGAAATGGTGTAAGATACCAACACACAAATTGAGAGGCGAGGCAGTCTTCAGTACGTTCCAAGATTATTTTGTTTTAATATCAATATCCAAATCCAATGTAGTCAGTTTATTCAGCAAAAGTTGCCATGGGTGATGCTCCAATCCGACCCCACAGCCTAATATCAATGTCCAAATTCAATTCAATCAGTTATTCTGCGACAATTGCCATAAGTGATGTTCCAATCTGACTCCACAGCCAACACGTGTCGAATTTAAGCTATGCAGAAAAGAAAGCTCTTAGAGAACTACAACAAAATGATCACATTATGATTAGACAGGCAGATAAGGGAGGCAATGTGGTGATCATGAATAAATGTGACTATGAGAATGAAATTCTTACACAGTTGAATGATGCCCAATGCTATGAGAAACTAACATATAATCCGATTCCTGGATTGACCAACATCATTCAGAATTTTTTTTTAAACTGGCATGCGCACAAACTACTAAATAAAGATGAATATCAATATCTTTTGGTGGACCATCCCAGGTTTCCATGCTTTTATACCTTACCAAAAATACACAAGGAGTTACCCTTCCCACCAGGGAGACCCATTATTTCGGGCATCTCTGGACCCACCGAAAAAATGTCAGAATATGTGGATGTGTTCCTTCAACCAATGGTTAATAATTTTCCTTCGTATATTAAAAACACAACACATATCCTGAGTATATTAAGTGATATTGAGTGGGACACTAACATGTTATTGGTTACCTTGGATGTAGCTTCGTTTTACAGGTGTATAAGACATGATTTGGGCTTAAAAGCTGTGGAATTGTTTCTGAACAGGAAATCTGCTACTTTATGGGAACACACAAGGAGGATATTGGAAATGATTGATCTAATTCTCAATAATAATTTCTTCCTCTTCAAAAAGGACTGGTACAGACAAAAGCAGGGGGCTCCAGATTTTCCCCTTTGTACGCCAACGTATTCATGGGTTGGTTTGAGGAGAGGTGGGTCTGGGGCCCTGATACAGCCCAGTAGCATACTGATATATTATACTGGGGCCGTTACATCGATGATTGCCTTATGATCTGGATGGGCAGTGTTGAAGAATTGATTAAATTCTGTGAATTTCTTAATCTAAACGAGATTTACTTACTAATACAGTGCCAGTCTTATAGAATTTCTGGATGTACAATGTTTCACAGAAAATAATAGAATACATAGTAGATTATACAGAAAGTCTACTGTGTGCAATTCGATCTTACACGCTGAAAGTGCCCATCCACAACATCAAATTACTTCAATACCCTTTGGAGAAATGATCAGGGCAAGACGTAACTGCAGTAAAAATGATGAATTTGAGACATGTATTGTTGAAATGAGTAAACGACTTGAACAGCGAGGTTACCAGAGGCATATTATTGACAATGCACAGCGTAGAATCAGACATATTTGTAGGGATGATAGACTTAAACCCAGAGAGCACATAACACGGGATGATCATGATAAGGTGAGACTGGTGACAGATTACACCAAAACTTCAAAGCAGTTGCGGAAATATGTCCACAAGCACTGGCATATCCTACAACAGGATGATACTTTGAGGGATATTATCAACAACAAACCTGAAATCACATATCATAGAGGTAAATCCCTTAGAAGTATTCTCAGCCCCAGTTTTCCCATAATGCACAGTAGAGAGGATTGGCTATCTACCCATAGAATGGGCTTTTTCAGTTGTGGACACTGTGGATTATGCAAATGGGGCTGCCAGGGTAAAAAGGAATTCACTGGCAACACAGGCCAGACTTTTAAGATCAGATCTAATATTAATTGCAGCACTCTGTTTGTGGTGTACATTGTTTCCTGCAAATGTAACCGTTTTTATGTGGGCAGTACAATACGTCTGCTCAGAGTGAGGATTGGGGAACATGCTAGGGCCTTTGTACATGAAGATTTTAGATACCCATTGGTAGCACACATAATGTCATGTGAATCACAAGGTCTCCGTAAAACCTTCAAATTCTTTGGTATTGAACACGTAACTATGGACCCCAGAGGGGGTAACAGAGAACTAGCTCTACGTAGAAAGGAGGCATTGTGGATACTACGCCTCAGAGCGATAGAAATAGGTCTTAAACGGATAGGGAACTGGAATACTTTTTAGGAGATTAGGATATGAGATATGTCACCAGCTGCATTAAGAAAGAGCAAAAAACCCTGGGAGACTGGAACTACATATGATGCCAATTTATGATCATGGGCGAAATAGCCTGACCAGTCTTGCTATGTGTATTAGTGTTCTGCTATTGCTAACAATTGAACCATGTGTATTAATATACTTAGTACAGATATGTCATATAAATCATGCTGACAAAGACTGACATTTGTTAACTAACTTCAAGTAACCTCAATTTGATAACTTTGCATTGATGTGTCATATTGTTGTGGGCTTACACATTGGCTATGACAAACTTATTGTGCCATTAATTTTTTAAAATTTGTAATATGTATTGTTTAATACTTCCTTATATTATTTTATTTTTCACCTCTGCTATCTATCACTAATGTTCCAAGCATGGAAAGATCATTATTTAACATTAATCTCTATGGTGGACACCTTTCTTTCCTTTATACACATAGAAGTAAGCATGTTTAAGGCAAATATTTTTCATCAGAACATGTTCTTTTGATGTAGGGACAGCACTGGTAACTCAAATACATAAATGATCATCATTTTACTTAGTAATCTATCATTTACTCTTATCTTGAATCCACCAGTTCATTTAGGCACTGTGAATGCACAGAGTAGTACTTGTCATATCTTGTTTATGTTTCTTATGGCATAATTATCGAATATTGGCCATAAAAATACTTAACACGATGGCCGCGCTCATTTTTCATTAGTCCTTTTATTATTGCACTGTTTCTTTTTGCATGGTATCAACATCTATTCAAAGAGGAACTCTACAGTCCTCCTTCTACTCTTTGTTATAGAGATAGGTCTCAGCGGACATGACATTGTCAGTTGTTTTACCTAGACTGACTATTCACAGTTTAAACATAATCATGAGCGCTTTTTCGGTTAACGTTTAAAAAAACACACCTCACAAGATGGCCGCGCTTGTTAAGAACTAGTCCTTCTATTGTGTTGTTATCTCGCGTTCGTCCGGCATGCGTGGTGACTGTATTGATAGAGAGGAGCTCGGTAGTCCTCTTTCCATTTCCAGCCATAAAGATAAGTTCCTAGCGGGAAGCACTTCCAACGCGTACTCGCGTTCGGAATAGATGACCTTTTACAACGGTTCACACACTTCTTCGGACACAGGTGGGTTCTGTTGCTGATTTTATGGAATTGGACATTTCAGTTTTCTGTTTTTTTAGCATCGCTCGTAAAATATCATAGATGGAGTTACGTGACACATACTATTAGTATTAGTAATATGTATATTTAGCAGATTTATACAGACTATAAATAAAATCGATTTGTGAAGCGGAGCATGTTGTGGCTCATAAATAGATGATCTATTTCTACACAACCTGAAGTTTTTTGACACATGCCAGAATTGTGTATACAGGTAACTATGTTACTATTTCTGCTTTAACCTATATGGTTGTTAGCTCACATGTTTTAGGGCAGATTACACATCTTATTAGGCCTTTTACTTATCCTTGGATCACCATTAAACACTTAGTCAGTTTAGTTCTCATCACAAACATACACTGAACATACACTTTTGGGAAGTTGGCAGTGGCTGTTCACGTTTTAATGACACCTTCATGGGCTTGCACAGAAAAGAGTGTGTTTCCATTTCTAACCACTTTTATTTTACTATTTGCTCACAATTATCTATCCCACGTTTGTTTTTTTTGATATGGTGATGGGTCTATACATTATTCTAGTACATGATGATTGTTCTAATTTGGTTATTAGGCTTATTTTTGATACAATTGCAGCCATGACGAAGTCAATGGGGTATCCCCCGGACGAAACACGTGTTGGCTGTGGGGTCAGATTGGAACATCACTTATGGCAAATGTCGCAGAATAACTGATTGGATTGAATTTAGACATTGATTTTAGGCTGTGGAGTCGGATTGGAGAATCACCCATGGCAAATTTTGCTGAATAAACTGACTACATTGGACTTGGACACTGATATCAAAACATAATAATCTTGGAACGTACTGAAGACTGCCTCGCCTCTCAATTTGTGTGTTGGTATCTTACACCATTTCTAAGATAATTTGTATGGTGCTATATTACAAGGACATTTGCAGGAACTTCGGCATATATTATTGTACTTTCTGTTCTACCAATGTTGATTTAACGAGTGCCTCTTGTCTGTTCACTGATTCCAGAGATTTCCTAAACTGTTTCGGAGGTTTCTTTCAACAGTCTTCTTTTAAAGTTGTCACCTTAGGTATGTTCTTCAGCTTTGGGCTTCAAGAATTCCACAACGTTGTGGTTAAATATGGCCTGAACAAGCAGATTGACATTGCAAATTCTTAGACTATTTTTAGGATTATATTTTAGGAACAGTTACCAAAAGAATATTTTAGATCTTGGCCGGATGTGTCTTTGAAGAAGATACACAGGATTTTCAATTTGATTCATCTTGCCACTGGTAGCTGAAGACATGTAAGGTGTGATTTGAGGTGAGTTATTTTAATGGGAACACACTGTCGAGATGGAAATAATTGTGAAGACCATAGCAAATAAATCTTTTCAGACATTTACAATAATGGAAATGAGGGGTTCAGAAAGAAATATTGTTTTCCTCATCCATGTTAGCCTTCCTCCTGAATTCTCCCTGTCTTTTAATGCAGAAATAAAACTAAGAGAGTCACTCTTTCCTGTTCCAGATTCCTTGTTGAATGAAGGGGAAAGAGATCAAATAAACCAATTCTGTATCGAACATGAGACTTTACATTTCAGGAGCTCTTTGAACACTTGTCTAAGGGTGGTGGATAAATGGATAGAGTTCTGTTCTCCTAAATTGATACCACTTTAGTTTTCAGATTACTGCTCCAAGTTTATAACAAATATTTAAAAACATCTAATTACATTAGGATTTTTCTCTTTATGCAAGATCAAATTTGAAAGGGCTGTTTTGTTTAATGATCAGAGTTGCTAGTTTAGTTATTCATTGCACTTAAGTATATTTATTTTATCTAACTGTAGATCAACCATGTTTTATAAATCCAGACTGCTTATACAGTTAAATTATTTTTGTATTTTTTATTTTTATCACATTTGTTTCATAGCCAAATCAAAATATTTCCATAGAAATTTTACTGTTGTAGATCCTGTCAAGTGCAAAGTAAGGAATTGTGAGGAAGGTTGTAGTCTGTGAGGCTATGAGCATCTGGCACAATGATATATTTTTGGCAAAGTAGTTTGGTGCTTTGGTGCAGTGTCCCTTGATAATAAGGATAGCTATTTCAATCTTTTCTGTGTTTTCTCTCCAACGTCACTAGAATAAGGAGAGTAGAAGAGGAATGATTAATACACAAGTTCTGTGAACTAGGTGGACATAGAAGGGCAAATGACAAAGAATGCAGGATTATAATTCCATAATCTTGATGTTACAAGGCAAATGATTTATGTTTTAATGCTAATGTAGAGTGGAGCTTCACTGATTGAAGCCCTGCAGGGATTAAAGGTACATCTTTATCTCATTTTTATGAGAGATCAGTCTTTCAAATGGCAGAATTTAGATTGAATATATGGAATGTAATTATAATTACATTTTTAAATGGACTCCATTTACATGAAATGGAGCACTATAGTTGTCCATATCATCAGACAGGGTCTCGAGAAACTGACTAGGCAACTAGGAGTTATTGTTCCTATAAGAAGGTGGCTAAATTGTGAATAGGTTACAAGGAGCCCATTTGCCAGGACTGCAATAAGTCTATCATAACATAAGGATAACCACAATGCAGATGCTGAGCCAGAAAATCTTCTAGAATAGAGTCTGTCATGCTACTGCACTATCGTCATTAAGGTGGAACTCCCAGGTGGATACTTAGGATACATGGCATTTGCTTCTCTATTATGTCTTCTATGAAGGAAATGGATGTGTTTGGGCAGTAGTTTCAGTTTTAGGTAACTTTAATAATATTTCAACAGATACAGAACTTATTAGGCAAAAATAAGTATGAACAAAGTGACCCTGTATGTGAGTATGCCTGTAGTTGACTGCAAAGATTATTATTATGTAATGTGTTAGCCAATACAGAATGCAGTGTGTGCAGCTAATGCCTTCTAACAATCCAATATTGTACACTTCTTTGAAACAGCTCATTCAGCTCTCTGGTTTTGGACCGGTCAACTCCTGTGAAACAAGGAGATTGTGGAGACAAAATACCATGTTACTGCAGATCATGGATCCATAGCAGTGCATGGATGTACACTTCAATGACTATCAGTGATTTACTTGGTTCGCATATTTGAGAATTAGTAGGTGTCTTTGTTAATGAAGGCTTATTTTGCACTAACATCAGGGGCCCTATGACACATATGGCACGCGATCTCTGTTTGTGCCAGAGCGCACCTTGAAACAGGTGTGCTGTGCGCAAACAATGAACATGCGGCCTATTATGTTAAAAGCGCTGCTCACAGGGCAGCGCATTCAAGTGAAAAACAGAGTGGCTGCTTTAAAGCCCCTCCATGTTTCATTTTACAGAGGGCAACCCACCTTCACTTTTAAGGGAGATTAGAGATCCCCTTCCAGGCGGGTGCGTTGAGTGACTGCACCCACCTGCCAGGAGATGTCTGGACAGAGGCAGCCGGCAGCTTTAGGAGGGAGGGGGGCGGGCGGGACACACACACACTCATTCTTTCACACAGACATGCACGCACCAAACATTGATTTTTAAAGATCACACACACTCATTCTTTCACACACACACGTACGCACACACATCCATTAACAATACTCAAACATGCACGCGCGCACTAAACATTCAATTTAAAACATCACACACACACATACACACACTTACCTTCAGCCTCCAGGAGGGTTGGCTGACTTTATGAGGGAAGGCAGCAGTCCTAGCCTTGTCACAGAGTGGGATGGGGTCAGTGAGACTGCTGACCCCACCCCACTCTGTGACGAAGTGTCACTGATTGACACTCGCCCTGGGCACTTCAGGGCTTAAACTGAAGCGGCCACGGAGAGCGTCAATTGGTGATGCTTTCCTCCTCACCCAGGGGAGGGCCTCGAGGCACCTTTGCTGAGCCGAGGAGGTCACGCCCATAAGAGCTGTGATCTCCTCAGCCCAGCAAAGTTCAGCTCAGGCAGCCAGGAGTGTGCGCAAATCGCACATGTCTGCTCCTGGCTGCCTGACCTGAACATGGAGAGTGTCTGCCAGGCTGACCTTTGTTTAGCCTGACAGACACTCTTCATGAGGGGCAAAAGGTGGGGGGGCGTGGCCCCTCCGCCCTAAAGGACGGGCTGCCACTGTGTCTGGAGAACCATCAGACCCCCTTTTATCCCTCCCGAGGGCTGCCATCAGTGGGCATAATGACCCCTGATGATATTTAGAATTTAGAGTAGTGCAAGTAAGTAATGGAAGGGGAGTAAATAAGACCCCTCCCTTCAAAGAGTTTGAATCCAGGACTCAAATTTCCCCAGCCCATCTATATCAATGTTGGCCTTTGTGAGAAGATAAAGTTTTTCCGTACACATAATTTACTTAATTTTGGAAACTCATTCATTGGCTATTGGCTAGCAGTACTTCTCCACTTTTGAGCTAGCAAAAAGAGACCAGAAGAGTAAGAAAGTATTTATACTGAATTGGTGCCCCTCTTCCACATCAACCTTTTAAGCCTATCCATGGATCTGAATTCAATTAAATGCCTAATGTGTGTTCAAGAGCTATATACATACAGCCCCAAAACAGTCAAATCTTTGGATAGTTTAATATCATATGTTTCCCAGTTCCTATAGCTGAAATACCTGTAGTGCAGATTTTGGTTATCTCAGTAGTGATTGTATTCAATCTCAGGGGTATAATATATTCTGAATACACAAAACATTGGGCTCATCTGACCTCATCTCAGTTCAATTGTAATCTGTGCTTAGCTTATTTATAGCTGCCCATTATTTCCTGAGAAACTCTCAATCCTAAAGTAGCACACCATTTACTGGTGATACTAACAAATTTTCATCTATACACATCCTAGGTAGCTGCAGCTTGGTGTCTGAGTAGTGCAAACCGTTAGGTGTTCTCACTTTTATAGCTAAAGAAATTGCTCCTAATCTGCAAATATTTTATGAAATGTCCAGAAAATTAAATTGCATATTTTGCCTGAATTGTTGTGAAGTATATTGGATGATTTTGATCCAGTATTTAGTTAACAGCATGCAAACCAGCATTTCATTAGCTTAACACACAACTTTATTGTATCTTTCAGTATGATGTCTTGTAATATCTTGAAGCAATCCTGAGCCATCCCATAATGTAACACAGACCATTTCATTTATTGTCTTAATCTTTTTAACCCATTTGTTTAAGTTTTACGCATCTCTAATAATGTCTTAAATCAATCTTCTTGAACTATTTTGGATTGTGGAATTCAGTAGCATATTCCCGTGGTAAAATTCAAAATTAGGTAAAAAACTAACTGAGATCTCCAAGTGTACCACATATCAACTCACAATATATGAAGATTTTTATCTCTTCATATATAAGAAATAATGAGACTAAGAGCTTGCATAAAATAGATTTTCCCAGTTTCCATGGAAGATACTGAAAAAGATTTTTGGAGCACATCACACTGAAAAATGGCTTTAGTGGGTCACAGTTCCTTTATCCCCAATGGGAGTAGACTAGTTTCATTTTTTTCAAGTCTGTTCTGCCTCATCATACAGGATCACTTTGCAATATGGTGACCTGGATAAATAAAAATGAGGCAGAGGAACTCTTTTTCCTAAAAGGTGAGCCTCTTATCATGTAGAAAATACAATATATCATACAAGCCTTTAGTAGCCTGAGGTTTACTTTTACTAGGTTTTATCAGAAACACTTTGATGTAAAAGTTAAGATAAATTAGTTTGGAGACATCTTGTCATGGTTGTACACTAAATTTGGAAACAGAAAAAATATCAAAGTGGTTCACACCTTAGTCCCTTTTCAGTGGCCAAGTGGCTGAATTGTTTCTGGATTTGGAGACATTTATGGTTGGATAGATAAGAAGAGGCCTGGTCTCAAATGCCAGACTCCCTGTTGAATTAACATGTCTACAAGAATTGGCCCTGCCAGTTCCCCAACTAGAAGATGGGCCTAGTGGGTAATTTTTGTTCTGTTAGCTCTACTTTTCTGCTGTGGGAATCTCAAATGACTAAGGTCATTCTGACTTGATACATATGGGACCAAAGAAGAACCGAGATGATTGGGTCAGCAGTGGACGTACCCAACACCTAAGAATGTTGTTCCCCTTGACTGTTATTGGAATATTTAATTCTGCTTTACTCCACTTACTTATTCTCATCTTGTTCATTTTGAGGTTTGACCCTATTACATTTTCCATTACGTTAGTCAACTTTGGCTTGCATCTTGAATTCTTTATATTTAACAATGTAGCTGTTTTGTATATTTTATCCTTGGATGCCCTAACACCTCCTGGAAGTAGGTCCTATTCTAAGCCTACTTTATTAAATAGTCAAGCAGGAATAGCTTTATTGAATCTTTGGTTTGCCTATCTAGGGTCCTCTGGAATAAACTGATGTGTGTTTCCTTTGCGTTTCCCCATCAATCCACTGCAGTCCACTTTAATTAGCCTAAGAAGCATACAACATTGTATTCAAATGGATGTCCGAAAGATGTCACCTCACATAGACAAGCATAGCTAGGATTTGTTAGCATGCTACTTATTTTACCCTTAATATCACCAGCTAGAGCAGTGATGGACATTCACAAAATTAAAGGGCCTGATTATGAGTTTAGTGATTGGTTTTGCCGAGCGCCAGACCCATGGTGTGGAGACCGCCATTGAGGTGGCGGTCTCCCCACTAGCCCTATTACGGCTTTCCCCCTGGGGTGGGAACCAAGATTTCCATGGGCATGGTTAGTGCAGGGGCCCCCTGCAGCACCCTGCGTTTGTTCTACGCCAGCCTTTTCATGGCAGTACTATCGCCGTGAAAAGGCTGGCGGTGAACAAGGTGGTAATCAGCAGGGCTGCACTGACTTCAGTGACACCCTGGCTGATTGCAACCTATACTGCCATCATCATGTTGGGATCAGACATCCTGGGGGGGACAGTTGTAAATTGGCGGGGCTGCTCGACAACCTCGTAATGTCACAACTGCAGCGGTAAAACTGCCACCATGAGTCTGGCGGTCTGTTAACCGCCAGACCCATAATAAGACCCAGAGTCATTTCCTATCAATGAGTTTGATATTTTACTTTTTGTAAGTGATTTCTGGGCAGCGTATCCTGATCTCCTATTGCAGCAGATATTAACAGACTACAGATTGAGATGTACTCTTGGGAGTATTAGTTTCTTCTATTCAAAAATCCAGGGAGACATATTTTGTGAACTCATGGACATAAGTGGTCTCAAGGAACTACCATTCCTTTTCAAATAAAAAAAGAAAGGTAAATCATCACCCTTATCCATACAGAGAAATGTTGTATATTTTACAAAAAAGAAATGTTTTGTATGTAGAGACAAGGAAGAGAGATTAACAGCAGCAGCAGTCAGCAGGATAGAGTGGTGCAATTTTTATTGGTGAATGTTCATTCATGAGACTCAGATATTCAGTTGTCTATAGTTGGCTGTAGAAAGTCATAATACTGTATTTATCTCAATACCATAGTACAGCAGTATTATACCTCATTTTCCTATGAGGGTCCTCACTAACTGGAGAGTCCCTGGAAGTACATGGATTGTACATAATAATACATCAGTTATGCAGCGGAAGATAGCATAATCTGTAGTAGTAGAGTCTTTTCCTGGAAAGATATCTAGTACCCTAACATTTGGGACAAATAGACTTATTATGCTGTGTAAGTTATACCATGAGCAAAAAATCAGCTAGAGATAATTAATGCTGTGCATATTGATCTAAACCTAGGAATCACCTGATTAAGGAGTCATCACTATATTGTCAACAGAAAAGCAACAAACTTATGAGATAAAGCTATTGGATGCACAACACAAGGCATACCAGAAGGTGACAATTTAGAACCAATAGACTATGACTTTTTCTTGCTATTAGAATCCTCTCATGAGACAATGGAAGCTGAAATCTCATGTGCATGTCCTGAGGAGTTTACTCATTCTCCATCTCAAGAATGCTACGCTGTTACTCACTCATTGGTTTTATGACTACACATTGATTTTAATCCAGAGTTTGCTACACAACTTGAACTTATTTATGTATCACATGAGAACACACATCAAACATTGTGGGTACTCGTTAACCACATTTTGGAAAATGTTGTTAGCATGCAACTCCAAATCTCTCTTGCCTTGCAACAATCAGCTCTGAAGCACAGAAGCACTGACCTTTATGTCCTAGCAAACTATAAATCAATGTGTCAATGGTATCCATTGACACCTACCCATCTCCTCCTGTATCAATTAACGTTGGTTGTAATTTGCAACTGGCTACAATCAAAGAAGCCTAAAGGGCATCCAACCTGGGCTGAGCGCTAATTTCTAGATGTAGTATGGTGAATTTCAAAACTCGCTCATGCTTTTTGTATGATAATCAATTCAACTTCAAAAACCACATCAGTTTATTAAAAAAGTTAATAATTTATGACCCTATATTAACAACGCTAAAGTCATGAAAGTAATTTTCAAACACTAATGATACATTTAGAGAAAAAATTAAGGCTGATCAGAACGACGGATATATCTTAGTTTAATCAATGCAAAAGACACATTTTCTCAATGGTTATGACACAAAACCATAAAATATGAGCAAGAGAAATTAAATTCATCTGATAATCAATAAGACAAAAATATCTGTGACTATTCATGAGTAATGAGAGTAATACCTTACTAACCACTAATTAGCATGTACCAAAAAACAAAAGTCAAATAACAATTCGCAGTTCATACATGTACCCAATCAATATGGTAATCAGCAACAATGTCTACTTCGTCAGGGGGACAGCAACTTCAGGCACCAACATCAGGACGGGAACAGGTAGCATCAACAATAAGAGTAGGGGTGATGGTTTAGAAGTTGGACTATAAAATACACTAAACCATCTAAGCATAGGTTCAGTATTGAATAGACATAAACTGATAAAGTACCAGAATGTCAATATACTAACTGGAAAAACATTAAATGTCAAAGTGACAGATCATAAAATAAGTCTCTGGAACTCAGGATACAAGTCTGAGAACATTAGAATAAGAAAATAGTTGAATGACGAAAAATTCCACAAAAACCAGTGACTGAACATTAAATTAAACTTGTCAAATGAAAATTATTGAATAAAGCATGAAGTGAGAAATTTATGACCAATCGGGATATTAACAGATATCAAAATTATATAAATTGTTTACTCTAAGCTCTTCTGTTTGCTGTGATTTCATTGATGAAAACAAAACAAATACAACATTATCTTGCGCATCTTCGTCTCAAGTTTAAACAGTGGATCCTTTGTTTTCATACCACCAGAATACGAAGTCACAGGAAAACAAATACAAAATATGTTACCACACCATTTCTTTACCCTCGAGGAAAGACATACAAGTTAGAAACATAACTACAAACAATGAAGTCAGTCAGACTGCAGAACACACTAGAAAAGATTTATAGAGCTTGCATTGCACGGTGACCTTGCATCTGCTTCTACTTCAGTCCAGCAGAGGCCACTAAATACAAGTTTAACACCTATTTAGTTAAGAAACACACTCTTTTGTAAAGACAAAATAATCCCATCTGCTTAAGTTAGCATGGAAAACAAAATATAGGCCTTACATATGATGGTGGCCATTTAGTTGATTACAATTCTCGTTAACATATTATTATAATTATATCAATTCACACATTAATCTGTAAGTATAATTACACAAAGAATAAACATTTATCAACAAAATTTCAGCTTTCATAATCCCTCCTCTGATGACTATACATGTCTCCACACAAAAAACTAAAATATATTTGTTTATTTCATTTCATAATTCAAAATCTTGATTTATTCACCTTTTTATAAATGTTCTCTCTTCTTGAATTTTCCCCATAAAATATTTCCATTTGAACATCTACCCTCCTCTGTTTCTTTTCAAATCTGTTTCTTTTAATCATTTGAAATATTTTATATATTCCCCAAAATCCAGTTAAACAAAACACAATAATCGAAATCCATTTGACTAATTTTATTATAATAAAACAGCTAAGACTACATCACTCAAAAGCACATATACTTACAGACATAAATGTGAAATCTGATGTAAGAGGTCCATTGGTGAATAGTACAGTAATCTTCTTTGTGTTCCAGTAAAGAATTTATTTGGATCAACAAATACTTCATATAGTTTGATCAATCATAGGCCATGTAAAGTGATAGCCTTTGGAATATAAATGTGTTTAAACACAGCCAACACATGAAGCCGATAATAGGCATTCTTCCCACAAATATAATATACTCCAGGCCCTGGAGGATCCTGACCATTTAACATAAAATTCCATTTACTCTGGAACAAAAACATGTTTACATTCACTTGTACCCACATATATTCTATCAAAGTAACTTTGCAGCCTATATATACAATGATGTCAGTGTAAGCACGATCAATCCCAGGTCTACGGTGAACTACTCCCTTGTCTATCTTAGCTTTAATTTCTCTTCTCCAAGTTCTGTGTTTATCTACAAACTTCTTTTCTACAGGTGTAAGTAAACAGGTAAGGTTATTGCGCTGTGCGAGCCCAGCCCCAAAGGTTAATGTAGGTTCAGAGAAACCTCTTATTAAAACTATGTCATTCTCCTTAGCTGTTCTTCTTAAATATCTAATTATAGGAACAAAAGAAAATATTACATCATAATTGAAATAAATATTGAATATATTCCTGATTATAGAGTCCAGTTAGTAAAAGACTACAACTTATAGCATAAGTAAGCAGTAAACTATGATAAGCAGTTCCTTCTTCAACAGAAGCTGGAATCTGCGTACAGATATAACAATCTTTCGCATCCATTACATCAACATGCTCACGCAATAAGCGATAGAAGACTTTAGAAGAAAGGTCTTTCTCTTTGTGTAAGTATTTCTCATCTATTTTAAACCTATCCATTTCTGAAACAGTAGTAGTAGACTCTAAAGGACTAACAGTTGTTAGTGTTTCTATAGTATGGTTGGCTCCGTTTGTTTTAAAAACAATCACACTCACAATCAATAACAAACCTACTATTGCTCAAACAATTGCCAAACCAATACCTATACATTTACAACGACTATTCTTATTGTATTGATTGCCAAAGTTTTCAATGGTCTGTAAAGAATCAAAAAGTAGAAATAAACAAAAAACATGACTATGCAACAAAAATAAAAAACAAAACAAAAGACAAAAATGTTAAAAATCTTCAACTTTCAATCTTTGATCTTCAATCCCTCCTAATTTTTGTGTTTGTCTTTGTTCTTTCGAAGGTTCATTCACAGTATAAGTATTCTTTGTCAAAATATGGTAAAAAAAATTCAAATCAGTTTAGCAGTTTGTTATGTCAGGTTATCAAAGTCTCTTTAGGAACGACTTCATCAAAGTTTTTTCATTTAGTTTTTAAAAGTTCATCTTCCCAACAAATGTCCATCAGTTTTTTTCCTCTTCACGTATCAAAATATAAACTCAGAATGTCTCTGTAAAAAAAAAAAAAAAAAATTCTCCTTGCCATTCATTAGTAGTTACATATGCCCGTTCTGGACCAGAGTATCTCTGATTTGCAACTCTCTTTCTTTTCACTTTTCGACTACTACCAGCTTCTCCTTCACTAAAATCTTCTCCTTCGTTTAACTCATTTTCTTCTTGAATTGGTGGAACCACATTTATATTTCCTGCTTCTAAGCTTTTCTCTGGCCAGTTGTCACCTTTCAAAAGGTCTTCTTGTTAATACTTTTTTCAGAATTGAACTTGAACTCTTCTCCTTTGACATTCCCACACCTGGTTCAGGAGGGTTCGATCTCCACTTGGCATGCATCTGTCTCAACTCCCTTTCCATTGGGGTCAGTCACTTGGCCAGTCTGTTTTATCAGACCACCTGTTTCCAAGGATACCCTCCTCTGAGCAGTGTTTCTCTTGACCGGTATTCTCTCTTGTTCTCCTTGGACCAGTTCTTTTACTACTTCATTTGAAGATGATTCACCCTCTTCTTCCAGGATACTCTCCTCTTTGTCTGATACAGGAGTGGGTAAATCGATTGGAACTCTTTCAGGTACAGTCTGCAGTTCTTCTCTTTCTCTCCCCTGCCCTGGAATACTTTTAGCTGCAGGTAATCTCAACAGCTCTTCTTCTTGCTCTGTTGGATTGTTTACTTGGCTTGCATGTATCCAGTTCACCTGTCCTGAACACTTCACAGTTGTAGTTGTTATTAGTATAACCTGGTAGGGTCATTTCCACCTTGGCTCTAAGCATGTCTTCCTCACGTGCTTATGAATGACAACCCAATCACAAGCCTTCAGGTTCTGTCCTTGGCCTTGAGATTGTTGAAGTGTGGTTGCTTCCTCCTGATGAGAAAAAGATTGGACCACATCAGCTAGACCTTTGCAGTAGTCGAACACCATGTAATTTGTAATATTTATAAGAGCATTTACAGCTAATGATGGTAGTCTCATAGCTCTACCCAGGAGATTTCATTGGTGATAATCCTGTTTTCTTGTCAGGGGTACTTTTCATTGACATTAGAACCAATGGCAAAGCATCTGGCCATTTCAAGGTCATGGATGCACACATCTTTGCCAATCTGGACTTAAGAGTTCCATTCATCTGTTCTACGAGTCCTGATGCTTCTGTGCGGTAACTACAATGGAGTTTCTACTCAATCTTAAACTGAACATAGCAACTTAATCATTTTGTTGTAGAAGTGGTTTCCTCTATCTGATTCCAAAGAGACCGGAAAACCAAAACATGGAATTAACTCTCTAAACAGTAATTTTGCTACTGAGAGACTATCATTTCTCCTTGTAGGGTAAGCCTCAATCCAGTGACCGAAAATGCACACAATCACCAACACATACTTCAAACCAGCAGACGCAGGCACCTCAATGAAATCCATTTGCTTTCTGCTAAATGGTCCTCCTGCCATGCCAACATGTCACATATTGACCACTGTTCCTTTGCTAGCATTCATTTGCTGACAAACAGTGCATCTATGGTAAACTGCTTCAGCAACTTGTCTAAACTTTGGATGAAACCAGTGTTGTTTGAAACATCGAACCATTGCATCTCTCCCTATGTGTACTTGTCCATGATAGTATCTAGCCATTTGAGTCAGTAGACTGTTTAGCAGAACTACCTTCCCTTCTCTTGTCACCTAGACATCATCCTCCCTCTGGACACATTTAAGCTTGATCCAATCCCTGCGCTCTTCTTCAGAAACATTGTCTTGTAGAGCCTTCAGCTCTTCCAAAGTATCAATAATTTGCACAGTAAAATTCATATACACTTTATCATTTTCAGGTAACAATTCCCAGTTTCCTTTGAAAGATATGCCATTCAAGGCAAAACTTTGCAACTTGATCTGCATATGCATTTCCCACTGACACGTAATCATGTGATCTTTAATGTGCACTGCATTTCACCACAGCAGTTTTCTCAGGATTTTGAACAGCTTGTAACAACTCATGAATTTACTCACCATTTCTTACTGGTGAACCAGAAGAAGTTAGGAAACCTCTCTTTGACCATATTTGGCTAAAGTCATGCACAATGCCGAATCCATATTGACTATCTGTGTAGATTGTCACTTTCACGTGACTCAAAATATTGCATGCTCTAGTAAGAGCAACCAATTCTGCTACTTGTGTGGAAAACACTCCCCGAAGCCCTGAAGCTTCCAGTATGCCAATGATAGTACATACTGCATATCCTGCTCTCAAAGTGTCCGCATTATCTCTCAAGCAAGAACCATCAAAAAAAATAATTTGATTATTGTCTTCCAGGCAGGTGTCTATAATATCTCCTCAGGGTTTTGTGCATAACTCTGTAATTTCTGAACAATCATGTTCAGTATCATCCAATTTATCTGAACCACCATTTTCAGTAAGAAGTAAAGTTGCTGGGTTAAGCAATGTACGTCTCTTGATCATAACATTCAGAGATCCCAAGGTTGCGGTCTCATATCTGGTCAGTCTAAAACTGGTCAGATAATGAGTCTTTGAACAAGTGAGCAATATTTCTATTGAATGGGAAATCATCACAGTAAGTGGGTAACCCATCACAATATTTTCACTTTGAGCGATACTTTGCTGTTCTGCTGTACTGCTGCAACAGACCACAAGCATCCTGGTAAAGCTGCTGCGACCAGATCCAAAGTAGCTGACAAAATATGCTACTGGACGATTGACACCTCCATGTGTCTGAGTCAAAACAGACAAACAACATGCATCATGTTCATGACAAAACAGCAGGAAACTCTTTGTGTAATCAGGCATACCTAAAGCTGCTTGACACAAACTCTCTTTCAGATCAGAGAACATTTTAAAACAAGTTGCAGTCAATATTGTTGGATCGGAAACATCTTTATGAGTTAATCTCTGTAAGGGCTTTGAAAGAACTGATAAATTCTGAATCCACTTGCGACAATAACCAGCCATTCCCAAAAATATCCTCACATCTTTTTGTGTACTTGTTACTTTCATCTGCAAAATTGTCACAACTCTCTCTCTCTAAATTCTCCTAGTTCCTTTCTCAATTAGATGACCTAAATATTTCACCTCTCTTTGATAATACTTCAATTTAGTAGGAGACAATTTATGACCATTGTCTCCCAGGAAATCCAACAATGTAATTTTATCATATTTGCACCCTTCCTTTGTCCTTGATGCGATCAGTAGATTATCAATGTATTGCACCAATGTTGATTGGTAAGGCATTACTAATGAATCTAGATTCTTTTTCAAGATCTGGTTGAAAATAGATGGTGACTCTGAAAACCCCTGTGGAATTCTACACCAACAGTAGACTTTGCTCAAGAATTCAAAACAAAAGAGATACCTACTATCCTCATGAAGAGGCACAGAGAAAAATGTTTGACACAGGTCTAACACAGTAAACCATTCAGCATCACATGGGATCGTAAACATATTCACAGCTGGATTTGGCACCACTGGACAACACTTAATCATAATAGCATTTATTTTCCTCAGATCTTGTACAAGATGAATTTTCCCACATGGTTTTCTTAAACCCATTATTGGTGAATTACCTTGGCTACTCAACACTTCTTTCAAAATTCCTTTCTCCACAAACCGCTCTATCAAAGGTCTTACACCCTCAATTGCTTCAATTGTCAATGGATACTGTAGAGTCTGAAGAAAACGACATTAGGCTTCACTGCAACTCTGACTTGTTCTACTCCATTGATCAACCCAATATCCTTTCCTGAAAGATCCAAGACTTAACAGTCTTCTGCAAATCACCCAGAAGATTTTTTATTTCAAAAACTGGAAAGAAACTAATCAAACATGCTTCTTCAACCTCTGGCTCATTGAAACGAGTCAAAGGAAATTCCTCAGACACCAACTCATTGTTGACAGTTAGTGTTGAATTTTCATCATCACTGTTAGTCTGAACCTTAGTTCCCTCATCTGTGCAAGTAATTGAACACCTTGTTTTACACAACAGATCTCTTCCCAGGAGTGGCACTGGACTTGACACAAACCACAAACTTGTGCAATCCCTTAAAATTACCAATCTTAACTATAACTGGTTCTCTAATAGGATTTGTCAAATGTTTGTCTGCAAGTCCCACAATCTGAACTGTTTTCTCTGACAAGGGTAAATCTGGAACTTCTGCAGATCTCACTGTTGATCTTGTAGCTCCCATACCAACCAGGAAAGAAACTCCTTATCTCAACAATCCGGAAGCCTACATCGTTTATTTCATTCTCACTATGTAAAGGAAATTGATGTACTATATTGTCACTCTGGTTTACCCTCTGATTTATGTACACCTGAGAAAGCATTACCTGTTGCTGATCCATAGGGCTCTGTGGTATTTGCAATTGTCTAGGCATTTGAATTTGTTGTGCAGGTAGCATCTGCATTTGTGGCTGTATCTGCTGTACTAGGGGCATTTGTACCTGTTGTACCTGCGGTTGTACATTTTGCACATCCTGCATTGGTTGTAAGGGTTGGAAACCCTGCATCGGAGTTGCATCATTCTGAAACTTTTGAATTGACCTCTCATTTTGGTCCTCTCATACTCTGAAAAGTATTGACAAATGGTGTCTGTTGAACAAAACCTCCCTGATTTAGCATTGGGCACTGCCATTTCCAATGTCCAATTGCTCTGCACACATGACAAGGTAACATTATTTTTCCCTGCTGCTCTCCTTGCATCATCACAGAATTTAAATCAATACTTCGATAAACAACCAGAAGTGTCATTCTACCACATCCCTTACCTCTACCTTGATTCTGAAACACACCATTTCCCTGCGGCTGCGGCTGCTGAAAATGACCTTGAATCCCTGGCTGTGCAGCTTTAATTTGCATTACCATTGCTTTCTCTTTCAACTTTCTTTGTTTCAATTCAATCTCATCACTACCGTATTTTGCATACTGCAACACCTCATCAATCGGTTTCGCCTGCCAACAAAGCAAATGACTCTTAATCATCTGGCTAATCTCTGGTCTCAATCCTTCGACAAACCTAAACACAAAATGAATCATGTCTTTCGGTTCGATTGTTTCTGTACCACTGTAATGTTTAAACGCTTTTAACAACCTTTCATAGTACGCATGAATTGATTCTTTCCCTTCCTGAGCTGTTTCATCCATGCGTTGCCTATCAATGTTTTTCTGTGAAATTCTTGTCTTCAGGAACTCAATGACCTTATAGTAATATTTTATTGCTTCAGGAGATGGTGCACCTGTTTTCTGATCACTCTGCAGTTCACTTATAGGCCAATCTATGCTCCTTTTGCATTCGACCCATAAATCTGCTGGAACAACTATCTCAAAAAGAGTATTCAGGTCCTCCCACAGGCATTTCACAAGTTTCACAAACCTATCTGTCTGCTGATACCATTCCACTGGTTTCTCCCTCAACCTGGGGTAATCATTTGTAAATGACAAAATGTCACCTCTACTCCAAGGTACATGTACAAAATTCCCTCCTGGAGTCTCTCTCATTGGCAAATTGTTTACTGGTTCTTTTGTTTGCATTACATCTACAGATGAAATATCTGAACCTTTCCTCAGCCTTTCTCTTTTCTTGAACCATCTACTTTCGCATTATTCTAGTGCTCTCCAGATTTGTACTCTTTCAAGTAACTCTCTAAGATGTGTTTTCATCCCTACAGACCTCATGTGTTCACAATCTTCAGTCTCAAAATGTAATCTATAACTTCTAATTCATATTTGTCTGCTAATTCTTGTAATTGCTGATGCACTTAATGGACAAAAATATCTCAACTGAGCTTTAGTATGTGATTCAAGTCTATTTACTCCCATTGTCCCTCCAATAAGCTCACCTGCTTCCATTGACAATCTTGTTTTCTTTAAAACCTCATTTCCCTTACTCTATTTATCTTGGACTTTGAAACACTCAAATCTTCTAACCACTTTGTTATTTACTGTGCAGTCAGACCCTTTAATAAAATATTATCCGGCTGAACACTCAGTAGCTGCTGCTGCATTGGGCTCACATTTTGGGGAGTTAATAATCTCATCTCCTGGCCACTGCATGATCCGGTTATTTCAGAATTTTTAAAAGGAGACAAATCTATTAAAGATTTCTTTGTATTTAGAGTCTGTCCTATAGATGACAATAACCCAATGTTTTCATTCTGACTTTGAACTCCTTGATTCGCTATACTCCTGTTGCCCTGAACATATAAAGGCATAGGTGGACCAAATGTAATTGGTACTGAAATCACATCTGGGCTCCTGGTTTCTACATTCTGAGTCTGCATTATCCCTGTATTCTGCATTTATGGTAATAATATGGGAGTAGGCTCTTTCTGAATCAATCTCAGCTCCTGTGGATTCTGACCCGAAGATAACACTAAATTAGTAGTTGTATTCACAATCGGAACATCTGGATAAATCGCAGGAACATTAATCTCTGGTAGCTGTCTATTGTCTGTTGACTGATTAAAGCTATTCAGCATCAGTATGTGTACTAAAGGACTAGTCTGCCCTTAACTATGATTCATGTTAAGATTAACCTGTCCTAAACTCTCAGTTGTGTTATGGTCACTCTGAACTGAACTCTGTATCACTACAACTGTTATTGGTGCAGTAGGATTTATACCAGTGGTACTTGAACCTTCTTGAGCCACATATGGTGGTGGAAGAATTCTTAAAATCTGTGTAATAAACTCATCATCATCTGATTCATCATCATTAAACAAAACCATTTTAGGCTCTTTGATGTCTGCTCTTCGACTGCTGAAGAAGAACTCTTTTTTGACTTCTTTGAAATTTTATTTGTCTCTTTCTTGTTTTCTTTTGATATTGCCAGAAACAATCTAACACCTTGTAAGGTATTGAGTCTTCACTGTCTCTGCTCACTGTCCCATCTAGCTTCCGCTAGTGACTTCTCTGCACTTCTCATTTTTCTCTCAGATTTCAAAGACTGTTGCTGTCTAGCTACTAACTCCCAGATCGCTAGGGCGTTGAACTGAGCTGGTCTTGTTGGAGGTCTCAGACCATACATCTTCTGTCCCAAATTCTCCAATATTCTCAAATTAAATGTACCATTTTCAAGAAAGCTAAACAACCTTCTTTCTTTGTGTTTTTAATCCAGTGTTTTAACCAAAGACATGCACTGGTACCTTTCTCTTCAATTACGATATATACTGGAGTACCTTCTGGATGACAAATTTCTCCTTTCCTTGCCGGAATATACTCATCTCCTCTGAGAGCACTTTTTAAAGCTTTGAATTTCAATTTCCACAAATTTTATTTCAAAAATCAATAATCAGGAATTTACTACAGTCCCACAAGCCTTTTTGACTCCCTTCTCATCCAAGTACGCTTCACGATTGTCCACCAATTTGTGCGCGACCCTTCTCAACAACAACCTATCCCAGCGCAGCACAAAAACTGACGTAACACTTATACACAGCGGCTGACAAAGTCTTGCGGCTTGTCTTCCTAAACAAAAAAAAAACACTCAAACTTAATACAAAAAATAATTGTGAGCACTTCTTCAAACCCAAAGAAAAAAACAAATGTGTCTATTTACTACAAGTAGGGTAACACAATCACTTCAGTAACCTTCTAAATTTCACTGTCAGCTTTTGCTCTTGTAGTTATTCTTTTTTCTCAGTTCCCCAGTTTATCAAGCAAAATTCGACCTGCAAATTTCACCCTCAACTGATCAATGGAGACTCTCCTGGTCCACATAGAACTTGGCAAATCTCAGTCGAAAAAGTTCCATACATTCAGTTTAACTTGCAAACTCGACTTACCAACAATGCCTGATTGGTCTACTAAATAGACAAATTACAACAAAAATACCAAGTGTCTCATTGCACTTTTTCAATATACTCCAGAGCCTTAGACCTCTCCTGTCAGGTCTGTCTTATCAACAACCAAATGGAATTTTTTTCCAAGCACCAAGCGCCACACACATATAAAGTTCACCTTCTTCCCTACTCACATACTTCAGAGTATGCCAACTGTCATATTAATCATTATTTCTTCTGGACTATGCCAACTCCCCTAAAACTCACAAACAACTCAATCAACTGCAAATTAGCTAAGCTGTGCAAGCACATATTCTACAACATTCAATCTAACAACAATACGCTAAGAACATAACTTCAACCTAGAAATCTCTAAGAACAAGGGAAAGTCACTTTAAGCATTTAGCAATTCATTTTATCAAATTTGAACAACATTTCACAAAATAATAATCAAACACACCAATTAATTTTCACAATTTATGATGTAAGCAATGACATCATTTAAAGAGATTCAACCCGAACTCTGCCACCAAAACTGTTAATGGGGAGAAACCCTAGCTGTATTTTAGATAGTGGATTTCACACACTAGGTCGATGAACTGAACCGAATCTGCTTTAAAGAAAATGTCATCTGAAATATGTCATAAACATCACATAAACATATAATAATCAATTCAACTTCAATAACCACACCAGTTAATTAGGAAGTTAATAATTTATTTCCCTATATTAACAACGTTAAAGTTACAAAAATAATTCTCAAACACAAATGATACATGTAGAGAAACAATAAAGGCTGATTCGAACGACGGATATACCTAAGTGTAATCAATGCAAAAAGAAAAATTATGTCAATGGTTATTACACAAAATCATAGCACCAAATCTGAGCAAGAGAAAGTGAATACATCTGATAATCAATAAGACAAAACTACCAATGACTATTCATGAGTATTGAGAGTAATGCCTCACTAACCACTAATTAGCATCAACATGTTGGACTTCATGTAAAGGTTTTAGTAACACAAATTTAGAAAACATCTAACTATGGCACTATAAAAAATAAGCAGTAGTAAATAAACATTTGTCGTGGGTACTTGAAAACATAAGACAAATAACAATTCACAACTCATACATTTTCCCAATCAATATGGTAATCAGCAACAGCATCTATGTCGTCAGGGGGACAGCAACTTCAGGCACCAACATCAGGACAGCATTAGGTAACATAAAGAATAAGAGTAGGGGTGATGGTTTAGAAGTTGGACTATAAAATACATCAGTATTGAACAGACATATCTGATAAAGTACCATAATGTCAATAGACTATCTGGAAAAACATGAAATGTCAAAGTGACATATCATAAAGTAAGCCTCTGGAACTTAGCATACTAGTCCAAGAACTTTAGAAAAAGAAAATACTCAAATGATGAAAAATGCCACAAAAACCACAGTGATTGAACATTAAATTAAACTTGTAAAATGAAAATGATTGGATAAAGCATGAGGTGAGAAAGTTATGACCAATCAGGACATTAACAGATATCAAAATTATATAAATTATTTTCTCTAGGCTCTTCTATTTGCTGTTATTCATTGACTAAAACAAAACAAATACAATTGTATCTTCCACTTCCTCTTCCCCAGTTACATCTGTGGATCCTTCAATCAATCAATCAATCAGTAATTTGTTAAGTGTGCTACTCACCCGGTACGGTGAGATTGTTTTCATACCACCGGAATATGAAGTCACAGTAAAACGATTACAAAATATGTTACCACACCATTTCTTTTCCCTTGAGGAAAGACATACAAGTTAGGAACATAACTACAAACAATGAAGTCAGTCAGACTGCGGAACACACTAGAAACATTTTATATAGCTTCTGTTGCACAGTGACCTTGCATCTGCTTCTACTTCAGTCCAGCAGGGGCCACTAAATACACGTTTAATTTTTACATTTATTCAGTTAAGAAACACACTCTTTTGAAAAGAAAAATAATTCCATCTGCTTAAGTTAGCATGGGAAACAAAATATAGGCCTTACATCGGTGGTGGCCATTTAGTTGATCACAAGTCTCGTAAACATAATATTATAATTAGATTAATTCACACATTAATCTGTAAATCTAATTACGTAAAGAATAAACATTTATCAACAAAATTTCAGCTCTCGCACGCCCAAGTGTTGGATTTGGTATTTGATAAAAATACTAATATTCACAGGAAAAAAACTGTTAAAGATCAAAGTATAAAATGACTGAATCACGTAAATTACTGTTCTGGTCTCGATTAAAAATCACTGGGCAGGCCGGGACAAACCAGCCGGGGTGGCAACCCTTACAGTCATTAACACGCACAACAGCCAAGCAAACCATAACTCGCATACAAAATGCAATGCTTCTTGTACTCCCTTACCACCACATCTTTTTTGTTATCATTTACAAAGAAAAGCTCTTGAAATATACACCTTAGTTATGGGTCCTGCCTGCACGTTTTTAAAGAAATAATGAACCAAATTCACCATGTTAACTATTCAATTACAGATTGGTTAGCTGACTGACATATTTCCCCAGAACATTTACACCTAACTGATAAGGAAAGTGCCATATTAAAATTAACATTGTTAACCCATGTGTAATCAATTATAACATATTTTAAATGCACACCAGCAAAAGGAAGTTTTTCAGAAGTTGTCAACACTAACCTACAGTACAAAATGTGTATTAAAGGAGGAAAAGGGATATTACAAAACACATACGTTTTCACCCTTGGGTACTCATTTAAAAATGTAAATTCTTGATTAAAAATAATTGTACATGACAATTAAGCTTTGGTTTAGGTGTACGCAAAAGATTTATCGGTGTGACCTCTCTTAAGCAGAAGAGGTAAATAGTCAATGCCAACTAACACACACACTATACTTTCCCCAACACATTTGCATTTGTGAGTATATAATGGAATTTCTTTTAACAATACACCTCCTGATATGAAGAGTCTAAGTTAATTTTTTGAGAAAATGTATTTTTTTACTATAAAAAGCTATGTATTTGAAAATAATTTTGATATTTGCATTTAAATAAATTTACAAAGAAAAATGATTTGCAGTTGGGCAGAACTATTGAAGGCATTCACAAATGTCCTACACTTGAGAACATCACTTTTATCTGTGCAGTTGAAACACCCAAAATGAGGTGTTACTACAAGGTGTAGCCAAGTGAAATTATACTTCCTTTCTGCATATAATTTCGGTAGGCCATGGAGGTAGGCAAAACACCCTCATGATTGAGATGGAACCCCTATTAAAGTTTCTGAGAAGGGGGTCAATATCTTAATCAGATGACTGTAACTTTGATTAAGTCGCAGGGGCTAGGCCTGCACAACTAAATTTCAGAAAAGTGATTTGGGGAGCAACATATTAGAAAACATATCTTGTGAAGCTGCTAGCTGTTGCCCAATGCAAAAGTACTTGGATTAAATACCTCTCTGGTACAAATTAATAATCCCACTATTCTTAAACCTGCTAGAGGAAGACAGCTCATCTGAATCACCTCACTTGTTTCTCAACCTAGTTTGTGTCACCTCCAAAGTGTGCAGGTTGCTTATTGGAAGTCACCCAGTTATCAAAAGCAATTGCTACGTGGATTAGTTTTGACAATCAGTGGAGATGAATTACCAAATCATGAGGGTGACCATAGAAAGTCAACAAAATTTTGGATCTGTTGAAAGACTATGGGAGTATCACTCATTGCGTCCACAAGGGGACATTTTCCAGATGACCGAAGCTGGGGCCCAGTTGTTCCTGGAATGAATACTTGCTAGATATGGGCCTCGATGTTGTGGGTTGGAGTGGTCACTATTTAGTTCATTAACAGCATTTTCATTTTCAGTAATGAGATGTTGATTGAGAAAACAATAAAAAAAACTTTTTAAAAAGTGATTGTTACATACCACAAATAGCTTCACTCTGAGAAGTGTAGTTCACACTTATGAACCCAGAACGCTGCACATTTGTGGAGGCTTGGGTTCTTATTAAGTGTTTGGTGGAAAGGATACTCTGTCCAAAATTGGGGAATATCCCATCTGCCATTTTACATGTGCTTTAGGCTGTAATGCACTTGTAATACAGTGGATGGGACATCCACAACATTTGTGATGGAGTATCCCATCCACAAAACTCCAAATAAGGCGCTTAGGGTATAGAGTTTTGTGGAGAGGGTATTTTGTCGCAACTGTGATGGAGTACCCTTGGTCCACTCTCATCTGATTTAGTAGAGAGCAGACAGTCAGTATCCCGGTGATGGAGCCGGAGTTAGTGCTCGGACAGACTATAGGCCATTGGAGTTTTGGTGGTTCAACTGCCCGATATAAAGTGGGCAGTCAAATAGCATGTTGTCACTGTCTGTCACAGCTGAGTAAAACCAGGCAGTTAGGGACAGTGAAAACATTTAAATGACCCCCACAGCTTAGGTGACAACTTTCATGGTGTGGGGGTCATTAGTTTATGACTGTTCAAAAACAAACTCCAGCTTCTGAAGTTTGTTTTTGAAAATCAAAATCATGTTACAATTTTGACACACATCTCTCCATTTGACGGTACCATCCATCAAACCTGTAGCACGTTGCCAATGAATAGAGATATCCACAAGGTGTCATAGGACTTTTACCTGGGAAGTAAAACTTTTAACTATAGGGCAGCAGCATCACCAAGTGTGGGTGACTGAGTCAGTCCCTCACCGACTGTGAGC
Source organism: Pleurodeles waltl (assembly GCF_031143425.1). NCBI lineage: Eukaryota > Metazoa > Chordata > Amphibia > Caudata > Salamandridae > Pleurodeles > Pleurodeles waltl. The sequence continues at coordinate 394,106,532 of NC_090451.1, forward strand.
TGTTGGCCTGAATTTGTTGGCTAGCTAGCAGCACATCACCCAAACCTCGAAAGTAAAAGTGATTTGTGGCAGCCTAGAAACATGACACCGACTCCTCAGAGGAGTTGCGGAGGACAGATCATACCACCTTGTCTCAGTTACGCAGTCTCACACATGCTAAGGCAGAGAAAGAGATGCAGAATAAGCTTCAATATTTATTGAAGCAATTGCATCCAATCATAAAAAGCATGAACTGTGATTATTAGGCATATGGAACACAATACAGTTATGAAGGTGACAATTAGAGTAAAAAATATAAGCAGTCCCACCATCCTGATTTAATCACAAGATCTAATGATTCCTACTTACACCTTAATGTCTGAACCTGAGAGCATTGTGTTGTTAGCCCTTCTGTCAATCCTCGTCTATGGGAAGAGCCCAGACCCCATACCTGAAAGGTGGAAAACCGTCTGTCTGTTGTCTGCTGCCAATCTTCCCAGTTGGCTGGAGAGATAAGGCCAGGATCAGCAAAGCTGACAATGAAATGGTGTATGTCCTCAAATGGCCATTTCTGGAATGCCCTCTACTCTCCGTAGGTCTATGCAGTGTTTACATAACAAAACATGTTGTGTTCTAAGAACAGGCTTGACGTGATGATATGTCTATGGTTGAGGGTTGACTCCGTAACTCTTGGATAAACAATGCTAGGTAAAGTTATCATTTACAGAACATGACAGCCTTCAGCAGGGCACAGAGTGAAATGTGTGCAGAGGAAATGTAAAACAGGAATAACTATGCCTTCTCAGAAAGGCAGCTAATGAAAACATAAAAACAACCAAGCTAAAAAGTGAGCTGTGCTAAAATATAATAAAATGAATCAGACAAATAAAATGTGTGTGTTTGTAAAAGGGCACAGGCTACGGGTCTAGAGCTAAATTAAGGGTGCCTAATCTAGGTGCTGAAGGAAGCCCACAACAAGGACTGGCAATCATCTTTAAATGTGGAGCATGGGTAGCCACCAAGACAATCTAGTATTTTACTCCATCACTTTGACAGATTACAAACTGCACTCTGCACTTTAAATCAGGCCCTGAATCTGGTATCTATCTAAACATGAACCCAGCCATTCAAAGAGAGGTTTGCATTCAAAGCAGAGGTTTACATTCAAAGAGGTCAATAATGCACAGACTTATGCTTTTAATATGTTGAGTAAATTCAATTCAATTCCCTTTATTTTTTCCATATGTGCATATCATGACTTTGCCCATAAATGAATGTTTTCATGAAACTTTTCAAATCCAGCTAGTTAAAATGAGGTAATTATTTTAATCTTTCATCTAAGAGATAATGCTCTATGGACACCCCGGATTTCATTTCCTTTCATTCTTTTTAGGGCAGTCTTTAGTTCTGCTGTCAATACTAATCAAAATGTATGTAAAACTGTCTCAAAGATGGTCGTTTAGCCAGCGAGCTCCTCCAGCCCAAAAATAATCCTTCATAATTCTGGCATCCTATTGGCCCCTGAACTACCTTGCACATAACCCCTCTTATATTGGGAACCCCTTTGGGAAACCAGAGGCCACTGACAATCTATACTTGATCCACACTTGGATCACTCGAGAGGGGCGCCATCTTGTCCTGCAGCGACAGCTCAAGTTATACAGGAGATTGCTGCCCAGAGTGGTCTACTAGATGTTTGGCACTTACATCACCCGGAAGGTGGAAGTTACACACATTACTCCACAGCACATGATGTGCATAGGCACATAGATTATTGGTTACTACCTCACAGCTTGATGCATGGGATTTGTGGTTGTGGACCATGGCCACACACTTATTCTGATCACTCACCAGTGCTATTGGAATTGGAACAGGGTAATGCGTATCCAGCGCTATTTACTTGACGATTCCAGCCTTGGTCACTGTTGAATATGGTTTTTAAAGATGAGTTGGCCCAGGCAATAGATGATTTTTCCAACTAAATATAGGCTCAGTTGCTAGTTTACCACAGTCTGGGAGGCGTTTAAAGTGTACATTAGGGTGTCATTATCTCTAAACGTCCTACATTCTATTCGGGGTCGTTAAGAGAGATTGGAAACAGAACTAGGGGTTCTAGAGCATAGACACAGAGAAAGAGCAGATACTAGACTTTTGGGAGAGATTCAATATAGGCTGGTAGCCTATCAAGACACCACACAGAGCAAGTTAATCATTTAGGGAAATAAAGAACAGCTCAAGTGTATGGGGAAGGAAACTGCCCTGGTACCACACTGGTGGACCTTCTTCACCCACCACGTGAAGAGGATGCTATCTTGATAATAAGCTATCTTGGTAATACAAGATGAAAATGGTATGCCGCAGTATGGGTTGAAACAGATATCTGAGTGATTTCATAAATTTTACACCAAACATTATGTCCACATCTGGCATTGCCACTGTGGAGGACTAGTTAGCTCAGACCGCCATGACCTGGCTTACCCATGATCATTGGGAGCGACTTATGGCCATGCTGTGCCCGGCGGAAATTAGGGCTGCACTAAAGGATATGCCTGCTGGCAAGGCACCAGGTATAGATGGATTGACAATAACCTTTTACAAGGCTTACCCAGATAAATAGATCCTGCACCTGATTTCACTATGTGAGGAAATGGTGGAAGAGCATGCCACCTTCAATGAGAGAGGCCTTGTTGGTGACCCTTTTGAAGCCTGGCAAACCAGCTGACAATTGTACGTCTTACAGACCACTATCGTTATTGAATGTAGACATGAAAATATACACTAAAATCTTGGCAAACAGGCTGGCAACCCTGCTTCTGGGTTAGTGGGCCAAGAGCAGTTCGGGTTTCTACCGAACAATATGCTCTCTTACAAACTCCCGACCTTATTTACTACAATTATACACCTTAAATCAGACATAAAAGTGGCTGCTTTGCTCCTAGATGCTGAAAAGGTCTTTGACTCAGTGGAATGGGGCTTTCTATTTGCAGTGCTGTGGCACATATGAGTGGCAGATGTGTTTCTCTGCTTGATTTAGGTACTCTATACCAACCCGACTGCGCGCATAAGGGTAAATGAAATGGTCATCGATTCCATAGACATCACCAGGGGAACTAGACAAGGCTGCCCCCAGTCACCACTACTGTATGCTCTGGTGGCAGAGCCCCTGGTGTGTGCACTCATAGAGTATCGTGCGCACAGGGAACTACGCTTCCCTTGTTATACTTTGATAATCTTGGCTTACTAAGATGATACTCTATTGTATATATGAGACCCAGCATGAAACTTATCACCAGTACTGTGTGAGGTGATGCTCTTTGAAGGCCACTCAGACCTCTGTATCAATTGGGAAAAATCATTGATATTTCCATTGACAGCTGCGACAACCCCTGTGGCCCTGGGATTTCCCTTACAGTGGACCACTGATGCAGAGTGCTACCTAGGAATACAAGAGCACCATGACCCATCTGTTGTAGTTCAGGAAAATGATGGTACAGCAGTGCAAAAACTAACTGACACAGTGGCTCAATGTATAGGTTTTCTGCTGTCTCTTTTGGGCCAGATAATCATAATGAAAATGGTAATATTGCAGCGCTTTGTTCCTATTCACTAACATTCTAATCCCATTGCTGCATGCACTCCATCCTCACTCAGTTAGCTTGGGCAGGCAAACAGCCACGAGTCAGCTGGAACATGTGAATCTTACAATATGATATGGGTGGGTTGACCGCACCAGATCTAGAAGAGTTATATCGGGCAGCACAATGCACATATGCACACTACTAGATCCAAGGTCCCAAAGACCTGCTGCACCTCTGGCTTGAGAGAGATGCAGCTTCCCCGCTTCCCCACTAACGCTACCTAAAGTGTTATTTACAAATCCCACTCGGAGATACAATGTTAAAAAAAACCTGATAATGAAAGCATATGCATGGCATACAGAACTCAAGAGACAGGCTGGTTGTATTCTGTACTTACAGCACTGGAACACTGCCAGTGGTTCTTCCTAGTACACAAGAGGGGGGCGGTATCTGTGCTTCGGGACCTGGGAATCCATAACTCAGGAGACTTCTTTCAGGATGGACAAATGCACACACGGGATGCCTGAGACTGAAGCAATGCTGTGTGCTCCCCGTTGGCACAGTTTCAATACCATAGGGCCCAACACGCAATGCAGGCCCTACTAGGAGATGACTTACAGGAACCAAAGGACTTACTGCCACTGACATATTTACTTACTAAGAACACTCACAACACCTTGTGTCTCAATTATATGCATTTGCACAAGAAGCGCGTAGGCCTAGGATCATCAAGGCTAGTCTAGAGTGGCCGAAGGAACTTGCAAAAGTGGGCATACTCTTATGCAGCAGAGCAATCTGTCTGCATAAATAGCAAACACTGGCTGATTCCCTTTAAATACACACCTGCTTGCCTGTACAGTTATGGTTTACAAAGTGATACAAGCTGTGCCTGTTGCCGAGAATCTGATGTGGACTTCACACATGTGGCATGGCACATGGAGGAGATCGTGAGCGAGAGGCTGGAGTTTGCCTCTGAACTCACTTTGCTGGGCTATGACAGAGAGATTCCATCCATAGTACGGTGCCTGGTTGCCTTGGTGCTGTTATTGGTGCTGCACAGAATAGCAATGAAGCGGGCACGTGGTCCTTTCCCGAAGTTGCAGGCAGGCTAGCAGATATGTCCTATTTTAATACACAACAGATGTCTACCGTGACTTGATGCCTCTGTGTAGCCGCCCCAAACATGTAGGGACCTTATTGAGCATATTTGGCATACACTGTGGCAGATGTGATATCTGAGTGTGATGACAGAGAACAGATGACCAATCCATAGCAAAATGTGCAAAATGATGCTTCCTGATGATGGTGGTCGTGTGGTGGTCTGATGTGGCTGTGGATGTCATGGATAGATGGGTAGTAGACAAGGTCGACTTGGCTTTGAGAGGAAATGGTGTGGTTGATAACCTGGGGGCATTGAGAGAGGTTCTCACTTGAAAGGTCAATAAGTACTATATTAGAGGCCACGCCGTACTGCTGTTGACCCACATGAGTCTAGGACTTATACACTTACCTTACTTGTACTTTGACACTACTAATGCATTATGACAATGTTGATAGGTATCACCAAAATCAATGTGTACTTGCTTTGCAGACTATTAAATGTCTCCTCTGTGATGTTGTAAAACTCTAGAAATAAAGTTTTTAAACAAAACTGTAACTATCAATGGGTGTTTAGGAATTGCCCAAACAGATTAAATATTCCTTTTTATGACAATGACAATCTATGTGCCATTTCTTTTTAAAGTATGAAGTGTGCTTGTTAACATCATACCATGAATTCTTAAAAACGGTATTACTAAACATATTTGCTCCTGTACGAAAACTTATTACTGAAGAGAAAATAGTCTGCAAAGGCATACAATATATATAATATTTTTATCTTTCAAAAGTTCTGTTCTTTTTAATAACTCCCTGTGCTTGTAAGTGTGTGTGTGTATGTATTGGTGTTTTGACGATGCACATCTACCTGAGAAGCAACACAGCTCTCTACACTGAGTAGTGACAGGTATAATTGTCACTTTGTGTACAATACCTGGAACCAGAAAACTAGGCCATTCATAGCAAAGAGTAAGAGGTATTTCTGAAAGGGTTGTTTTACCTCAATGAAGAGCAGAATGGATTCTGAATTGTGTGGTTAGGTTATTGAGATCTTATGTGCACAGAGGAGAAGGCAGGCTTGTTTTAGACTGTTTTCTTCACTGTTGGTTTGCAGCCAAGCAGTGTTCTGTGTTTCTGTGCTGCTGTGGCCACATCAGATGGGAGCATGCTTGTAGTTACTGTCTTGTAGCAGTTTTTTAAGATGACAGAGGCCAGTAATGGAAGCAACAGAAGGAGAACGGGGTGTTGCTATGACACATCTTTATCCTTTGTTAATATAAAAGGCAGCATACAGAAAACTCCTTAGTGAAGTGTGGTATGACTCAGAGATGCCAAAGAAAAGGCTGTTGCCACCAATAAGGTTGGGCAGCATCAGGGTGTGTCCTGTGGTTGTGCAACACTGATACTGGAAGGTAAAGTTCAAGAGGGCTAACTTGTACTTGTTCTGGGTCTTTTTAGCACTTTTAGTTCTGAAAGAAGGCTTGCTATCTTTAAAGACCCTGAGTGACTTTGCCACGCCATTGGTAGGCACTTTTAGACATGTGCTTATTTGAAGCTATTTTGAATTTAGATAGCATCAGTATTGGTAGAATTAACTTTCTGGTTGATACTTGACCTATAGGACTGTATGAAGATATCGCAAGGATTTTGTTGTTGTTGACAGTTTAAAGTAGGTGAGTACAGCAGGAATGTCAGTGGATTTTAAAGTCATAATAGGCCATGAGGATTCTCATATGGTTGATATATAGGTAGAAGATCACAGGATGGACACAAGGTACTTTGTATATTACATGTGTGGCTGGGAACTAAATATGTTAATCTGGATGAATTGATATTTACTGTAGAGGAAAGAGATACATCTTTCTTGTGTGGTGCTTTCGAAACCCATGCTGGCTGACAAGAACTTTATCATTGGTTGATGGTCAATGGTGTTTAAACATGAAGATAGGAAATGAAGGATTAGGAGGGATGGGGTGCCGTTGCTGCCTGAAGCCTGATTGGGAGCAGTTTAATTGTGTCCGTTTAAAATTGTTAGTGGCATTTCCTACGTGATAGAGAAATAATGCTCCGGAATGCTGGGTAAATGATATTCCATCCACTTGAAGAACTAGACTTAGGCATATTTATAAACTTTATAAAGTCTCTAAAAACTTGCTGTTTAGGATAACTTGTGCCTATTTGCTTATTACTGCTTCTACCATTCAAGATAGAGATGACTGGTTAGAGCTAATAGACATGTTCATCAGGACTGCAACCCTTGCACCCTGAGACAGTCTCTGCAACGTACGTGCTACAGTGTCCAATTAGATAACAAAATACAGGCACTAAAAATTAAAAACATGCTCTACGTAAATAAAGAATGGTGCTTAGTAGGCATATGCCCCAGTGCATGAATGGAAGGACAAAGCGACTCACCTTTTTTAGGCAGGCAGGCAAATAGATAGATAGATAGATAGATAGATAGATAGATAGATAGATAGATAGATAGATAGATAGATAGATAGATAGATAGATAGATCGATAGAGACTGATGGATGGTCAGGCAGATTAGTAGACTCTCCATCTGCACTCCAGGTGTCTGCATTCCGTTCGGGTCAGCTTTTGCTCTTTCATTAACCAAATTCTTCTTTTCAGAGATGCATTTAGAACTCCACAGCTGGGGCAAACCTGTCAAAGGCATCCCTCAGGTTAGAATTAAAGCAGATCACTGTTGTGGAGCTTAGCATGGGACTTTTTGCACTGCAACACAAGATTTCACAATTTAGGAAACATAAATAATTATTTCCATGACATGCCTGCAAAGCCAACAAAACTGAACAGATGAGCAGTAGAAGAAAGGAAAAGGTTTCGGTTTGATGTGCATGAAATTAATTTATTGATATCCAAAATCTTCAACAAGAAAATAAACTGCAAATTGTTTAAGTTGCCTTTTTAATGTGGCAGATCTTTCAAAATCAAACTAAGCATTGCTAAGAACTTGTGTCTACCTAGCTACCACTCAGTCAGCTACTTTATAAATTCTGCTACTAAAGTATTATTTCCTATCTTTCATGGTTATAACAGTTCAATGCTATACTTCAGGTATTGGGCACTTTTAATAATTTGCTTATCTATGCTCAACCCTAAATGTACTACATTGGGTGAAATTAGGCCAAGATGTGGTTTTCCAAGCTTACTGTAGAGTCTACGTTTTACTGAGAAGCAGTTCCAAAAAACACTTCAGTGTATGGGACACTTCTCTCCTGCATGCATGTTGAATACAAAATATACACTCATTGATTGACAGTGCTCATTCAGTGCCCCGAGGATATTTGGAATTTCTTTTTGAAATCTCAAGGTTTAAAGCAAATTCCTGTTGTCCTAAGAAACATTTTCAGTTACTTTCAGGCCATAGAGATGCTGAAGACATTAATCTTATACCCAGTCTTCAAAAAGCAATTTTGTGTTTCTTCCTTAGTTTTTTCTCTCTGGCAACAACTTTATGAGTTGGCCAACACGAGCACCAGTTATGTTACACAAGGACGTTAGGCATGGGGAGATGAAATGATTTGCTCAGAATCACAAGATATTGAGCTATCATCAAGATTCGAACCTGGTTCCCCAGTTCCAAAGTCAGCAACTCTGGCTGTTACACCACATCCCCTCAATCCTCTTGAAACATGCTAAGTTTTAAGTCTGTTTCTTTAGGTTTTGTTCAAAGTTGACTGCTATAATATTGGCAAACATTTAGTTATCATAAAGTATTCATAAGCCTACCTGGCCCATGCAATTGATGAGATATAAACAAATGTGTTAATATCACTGGGCTGCTATCATTGTGCCAGCAAAAGGTACAGTGGTTCCATTTTGTCTGCTATAGACTCATTATGAACTTACACTTTGTTGAATGATTCCAGAGCCTTTATATGATGGATATTTGAACAAATGTAGATGACATCTCTTTATCAGCTGAAGAGAAAAAACACATTGGTAGTATGCAACATGTGGTGGAAACTGGTAGTTTACTCATTGGAATAGATATCTCATCAGTACTGGTCCATGTGACAATTGCTGGTTTTGGGCTACATATAATTTCTTGAGATATATAACTGCAAGGAATCAACAAACTGCAAGTGACTTTCAATACTTTTCAATGTTTGTCCTTTCCTTATGTAATCCTGTATGGTGATGTTGCTTTGTCAGCAGTGACGGCATATTGACTGTTCAAATCCTTAGGCATAGCTTTAGAGTGAAACAAGTAGGCAGGCTAAAGAGTTATTGGAAATTCAGTGAATAATAATACTTAAAAATGTAACCAAGATCACCTTCCTTAAATTCTAGTGTCACCTGATTCCTTTGTTAGCATTTTATCCACTGTTAGAAGGCACTTCATAAATGTTGTATATGGATCCTCTCTACTTGACCGCACAAAATCTTAAAAGGTAAAAATCCCCTCACATGGGATCTAGCCTTGTGCACTCAATTCATTTTCACTTTTTTCATTAGTTACTTTGATTTCTTGATAAAGAATAAGTAATGAGGCTTATGACAATTGGTACTATGGTTTGACTCTTAGTTTTGTCTTTTACGATTAAATTATCAATGGCCATACTAAGTTTCTAAAAATGATAAAACAGAACATGATGGAAATTTTTGAGCAAATAATGCTTAACATATGATTCATTGCTGTTTTGCCACTAGATCAACAGTGTGTCATTTTAACCCACCCCTAACATTATATAATCACAAAATGCTTGATGAAAATTAGTCCAATCATGCAAAAGACAGAGATTATTTTGAATAGCTAGAGAAACTCTCCCTGCAAGAGATAAGAAACATTTTGTGGAATGTGTGTACTTCTTTAGTAGTCATGAGTGAAGTAGAATTTGCCAAGTGCACACTTTCCTAATATGGACAACACACTTGAGAATTCCTCATTAGAAAAAAGACCATATAAATGGATCATAAAATGAAAGTTTAGATATCATATGCCTCTAAAGACCAATTTCTAATTCCGAAAAACATAACTTTCAAGTAATATTTGAGTGAATTTCCTAACTTGTTGCCTAGGCAAAGTACCTTTGATATAGTACAGCACATGCAAGGATTGTGAAAGGCTTGGCTTCTAGACTGAGCCACTTTTTTCTGCTTTAACTTCAATGTTTGCATTCATTTCTCAACTGTTGATGAACCTGTGGGTCTTCTTAACTGTGAATTATCAATAATACTTCCTAAGGATTTGGTTCTATTGTCCTTTGCTATGAGTTCTCAGACGTCAATTTCTGTTCATATTTCACTAATCCAATACTGCATTAATTTGCAAGAGCCTTCAGATATGTTCACTGTGTTGTGAAGGTCTGCCAAATGCTGCCCAACATGTAGAATCTTGTTGTCGTACGACACATTATATATCAATTATGCTGATGTATTCCTGTAAATTTCCAACTCTTTTGCATTGATTATACCCATAATACTAGCACAACAATACTATTTGTGCATTACAACTCTAGGCCTCTGTAAACCTGTAGTCCAATTGATTGAATCTGAGCTCGATTGGGTGACAACTTCTGAATGCAGTGGGTTTGTAGATGAAAACTCACGACTTATACTTATGCCCTTTGTATACTCTCTATGCTAATACCTGATAAAATTGAATAATCTGGTAAATGTAGGCATAAAATATTTAGCTTTGCTGTTTCTGCCATAAAAGTAGTTTACCCTGTGCACAGCAACCTTCAAGAGACATTGGTCAATGCTAGTGAGCCCTCATTTTTTCACCACCTACCCATATTACCCGTGAGATTCATAATGAGATTGCAGTGGTTATCACATTTGGAATTGCACATGCCTTTTTTAGAATTACTCTGCGGGTAAGTCTAACAGCTATTTGAATAGGATAATAGCTGTACTTAGAGCATTGTCCAGAAAGCTTTTTGACTCACACACCTATATTCACATCACCAATAAGAAACACAGACACCTGAAAGCCATATGTTAAGTTGTTCCATCATATCTTTATTCATAGTGTTAAATATATGACTGCATCCTTGTCTGAATGTAACAAATATTTTCAGAAAGATACTGTCAATGACAGACAGTATTTTTGTTGCAGTTCTGTAAACATATTGCTGTTATAGGAATACAGATGCATTATTTGTAAAGCATCTTGACGTGCTGACGTGTAAATGGTAGATCTGTTATTTTTAAGCTATAAGTATTTTTAAAGCACCCATTGGTATGGAGCCTCATGTAAGGCACACTCTGTCTTCTTGCGTGATCACATTCTACAATGGCATATGAAAAAGATAAGTATTCAGTTATTTTCTAAAAAAGATTTTATTGTGGGTGGATCCAATTGAACACAGAAGGGAGTTTCACAGTTGTGAAGTTAGCATATAAGATATCTACCTTTTGTCCTTTTGTCGTACAAGAAACCTCCAGGAGGAGATAAGTTCAGGGTCTTAGAGATTTGAAATACTAATGTGTGATGTTGTTATCAAGAAAGAAGAACCATTTCCATAAAGTTGGTTAAAGTTGGGTTCTTAAAGTCAGATATTTCCCATTGGCATTGTCCAAATGTGAAGATTAATGGGTTGTCATTGTGCTTAGTCATTGTGGATATGCTAAACAGGGGAGAAACCTAAAAAGTGATTGTAAATAGTAATAGCCCTCTATCAAAGTTTCCAAAACATATTAAAAAATAGTGTCAAAAGTGCTGAGCCCTGAAGGACTTCACACCTTGTGCATGAAAGAAGACTTAAAAGATGGCGAACACACTGCCAAGTCATAGACAGTGAAAAATGAGTTACATCAGTTCAGACTTTACCTTCAGAATAGATCTCCTAGCAAGATGAGATGAATTCAGTATGTCTAGATGACATTGTTCTAACTTTGCATTGCTGATCAGATACTTAAATAAATCAGTGGGGCAGATAGCTAGTGGACAAACAGAAACTCTGTTGATATTTGCACATGAAAGTAAAACATCCACAGATAGCAATTTAAGTGGTGAAATTTGCCTATAGTTTTTATTGCTGTGTCTGCGATTTCCTCTGTCTCTCTTGGAACTCTAACAAAAGCAAGGCTATTTTAAATCACTCAGATTTTTTCAAAGACAGTTTCTAATAAATGTGCATGTCTGTCTTCAAAGGGTATAGGAACTGCTTGCTGGCCGAAGGTGTTTCAAAATCTTGCAGAATTTGAAAGTGCTCTCTATGAGAAGACCATGCCTCCTAAATATATGTTTTGTAGTAGGACTGTTTGTTATACTGAAGCCAGCATGGGTATCATTTATGTTCCACTTACCTGGTTGTCACCTTGGCTTCCCCAGTGGTGTCTGATAATCAAGAAGGAGTTTTTCTGGCTATTTGGCTATGCAAACATTGACCATTTTATACAGGATAATTTGATTGATTTCCGTTACCTATGATCTACTAACTTCATTGTCCCTATGTCCTCTGTCATGCTGTCAAGGCAGTGATAATTTGAGAGAACAGATACAATATCCTTAGTACCTTATTATGAGAAGGCTGTAGACTGTACTCGCTGTTTTTTTGACTAGAAGAAACCTGTGGTAGTCATACCTACTGAGCAAAAGAGCAAGTAACAAAGTAATGCTCAGGATGTTATATTTTGGACCCCCTTAATTCTGTCATGGCTTTTAAAAAAAAAGTACAACTTGTAGTATACGTTATTTATGTGTGTGAGGCCGCAAGGCAGTTAATTGAATTGCAATGACTTGTTAGAATAAAGTAAAGGAATCCAATTTAATATGTGGAACGTAGGCATGTAAGAATGTGTCATTGATGGAGGAGAAAATATGATCAGAATTAGCTCATAGACGCAATTGCCTGCCAGTATTTATGAAGTAGATTTTGTTCAATTTTATCTCATTTTTGCTGTCAGGATACTGGTACTACTCAGTTTCTTCCCAGTAATTTTGAATTCACTTGGTGATTTTACCTTTGTTTCTGCTGAATCATCCCAATGCTTCCTGAAAGCCTACATTTAGTATTCTTGCATCGATTTTTATCTCAGGATCAGTCATCTTACTTTTCTCTCTTGACGATATTTGTGTTTTTTCTAGTTTATGAGACAGTGACAACTACTGTTAGTTGCATTTGTATGATCCAAAGCACACTAACGGCTAGAGACAGAGTTATCTCTTGAAGTGCTCAGGTGTATGGTGGTTCTCATCTATAATAGCCTATGTCTAGCACTACTTACATTGGTGAGATTTATGGTATCACTGTACAACTTCTCTCTCTTCTGTGATGAACCATCTGTATCAACATATTTTCTTATCAACGTCAGAGGCATTCCACTAAATGAAATTCATTGTTGGCACTATTTTAATTCCCAAAGATTAGGGTAAGTACGAAAAACTGAAAATATAGAAGGGGCTCTCTCATTTTGTTTATTAATTGTTGAGTAAACCTGGGAAAAGAGTAATGGAAACTGTCAGATGTTGAGTAAAAGGTGTTAAGTGGAAGTTGAGAGAACTGACAGACGCAGAACTCAAAATCATAACTAAAACAATTCCCAGGTAACCACCAGTAAACATGCCTGTGAAGGTCTTAGGTTACTTGCCATGTAGAACAAAGTGCTACAAGTTTGTTCTATGCATGGGCTGAAAAGTGGTACTCAGAATATATGTTTTGTCATGAAAAAATACTATGGGCGGATATACCACCAGCCGTATTACGAGTCCATTATATCCTATGGAACTCGTAATATGTCTGGTGGTATATCCGTCACATTTGGGACGGATTAACAGCTCCTCCAAAGTTGTAATCAGGCCCTATATGTTTAGTCAAGGCAACTTGAAATAATTTCATTTTCAAGCTTATCAGGTACAATATAGAACGTCCTTGCTGAGGAAGCAAGGGTACAAAACAATAGGACTGTGGGCCACAGCCTAGCACCAAAATTATAAAAGAGAAATCACAGAACATACTGAATATTCAACGTGCAAAGCATTTCACAGGAAAAATAAAGGACACTTTATATACCTAAAAGGTTAATAAAGTGGGCGAGAACACACAGCACACCAATGGTGTGCTTCAGACTGATTGTACCCAATCTAAAATAATGTGAGCTTCTCAAAAATCCCAGAATTCCTTTTCTTGAAGGTGATCCAAAGTCCTGTGCCTTACAAACATGCTACAAATGCAAGACAAACTTTGATCTATTAAAGTATCCAGGTATCCAATCTGCCCATATGTATGTTTGAGAAGTCAAATGTGTTTAGAACAAATGATTCAGCTTCTTTTAACCACTGCCAAAGATTTTTATGAATTTTAGTTTATTTATCAAAATTTCTAAAACTGTAATGTTTAAAGTGTCTGTATATTTGATGCCATTATGACAATTAACAGATCTGTTTGCGGTGGTTGCCTCTCTAAAAGCTACATGTATAAACAAAAAGATAAAGCAGATATTTTTGAAAATATGTTTGAAATATATAATCAAATGCTGGCTCTAGGGATCATAATGTGGTTATTCTTAGGATCATTACCTAATTTCATGTGCCCCTTGTCAAGTTATTTAGTCTTCCTGTGTAACCGCTTGCCCAACTAAGAGTGGGTTAAATAATAATAATCAAATTGTTCTCTCTACCCTTCAGAAGCTGTCTTGCATTGTCCTGACACTGATACAGATGTGGAACTTCCACCGCAGAGGTGGCTGCATGCACAGTATGTTTCTGAAGTATTATAATTATCTAGAATGTTGAAATTAAAGACTGAATTTATGTTAACCATACAAAGGTAAATTATTGTTGCTAATACTGTTTTACTAATAATATGAGTATATTTTGTAATCCAGGGCTAGTACTATTTCTAAGCAAACATTGAGTAAATAGATATATGACTCAACATGCTGCAGCCTCAGCAGGGCCTGTTATTTAGATTATGTCATGCAGTTAAGTAATGAATGCTTCATATTTTTGTATGCCACTGCATGTGCCACAGAATGTGCACAGTACAGAACCTGTCCTCCCTCCCTACCCCCCCACACACAATATGGAATTGTATTATCTTCAGTAAACATACTTCACATGTTGTTACTGACAACTGACAGAAATCAAAAGATATATTTGTATGGCACGAGAATAGCATAACTAAAATATCACCTGACAATAGTATTGCGTCCTAAACATCTTTTACAAAAATATCCCCCATTGGCATTAATAAAAGAAAATGTACATCCTACTGGATGATACTTTTGTAAATGACATTTAGGACACACAGGGGGTTATTCTAACTTTGGAGGAGGTGTTAATCCGTCCCAAAAGTGACGGAAAAGTGACGGATTTACCACCAGCCGTATTACGAGTCCATTATATCCTATGGAACTCGTAATACGGCTGGTGGTATATCCGTCACTTTACCGTCACTTTTGGGACGGATTAACACTCCTCCAAAGTTAGAATAACCCCCACAGTTCTGTCTATTATTTGCTAATGATATTCTGACATACAACCCTTGCATTCTGGGGCTACTGTCTCAGTTTCTAAAGTGTACTCATAGCAGAATATTTGAATGGGTGTGTGTATTTTGTCATCAGTAACCTCACCTGGTTACAAATAGATATGGCATTTCTTTCACAATCAAAAATGTTTCAAGCTCCTGGACTAGTTTGCAAATTGGACATCTATTGCTTCATCTTGAAGATTTGTTAATGCCACCTTGAGGCAGATCCCGGGTGCTGTGGACCCTGAAGTATTTGAGTAAATAAGGACCATGCAAAGAAAATTCACAGTTATGGTTACTGTAAGGTCATTGAAAAGGAGGGAAAAATAAGGCGGCAGGACTGCAATTATAGTAAAAGTAAGATAATGTATAATATTTGCTAGACAGTGTCTGAGTGAAAGAGAGTGCTCATTTTGTAAACTAATTGTATGTCTAATTAACACAAATTACAGAAAGCACATCCATAATAGTTAAATTCTTGCCTTTGGGAACAACCATCAGGAGATGATCTAACATTTCTTCTGAAGTATTATAACAACATTAGCCTCTGAATGTTTTCAAAGCCTAGCATATTTTTGGACTTGAAGACTCCTACCCAGGTCAAAGTAACTGAATTACACTTCAGTCAATGTATGAATTAGAGTGTTAGAGTGTGCTCATGAGGTCAGGGCAAGAAGATCAAATTGTTCGGAATGAAGTTTTCAAACTGAATTTTGAAACAAGCTTTTTACCAGAATTGACTTTTTCTATGTAACAGGGTAATTGGTTTATGCCTGTCAGAATCATGGATGCTGCAGAGGTCTCATCTTTTCATTTATTTACTTATTTATTGTCTTTTCAGATACAGCACCCGTTGACAAAAGCATAAAAAACATTATAAAACATAACTAAAATTACACAAAAGAAACACATGAATCTTAAAATTCATTAAAAGCAGTAAAAATAAAGAGATTGTATATTGCCCATTCCATCATACATGTCTAGGAATCACTTTACAGGCTTTACTTCAAATGACCCAAGCATAGTATAAAACATTGGCTACTGCAAAGGAAAAAAGTTGGGTTTTTATAATTCTTAATGCCACAAGATACTGCCTTATACCATACAGTTTACAAAGCAACTTTTCCCATTTTGATATGGCTCTATTATAAGCTCTAGAAAAAAGTAACATATGGCTTTCTGTTTCATCCTGGGACTTGCAAGAAGGACAAGTGCTGGAGACTTGACACTCACTGTGCCAATTACTTCAAAAGGAGGCTGTTGGTAACGTTCCCAACTTGAACTTTATAAAAATGATTCTAGCTAACCTTGGTTGAATATAATCTATAAAGACCTAAAAAATTGTAGGCCCATTTAATTGAGAGAAAATCATTGGTCAGCCGACCCCGGGAAGATGAAGAAAAATATTCCCATGATTCGAATACCAAAATCTATATTTTATAACTTGTTTGGTATTGATAAGCAAAGAGACCATGTGTAGAGAAAAGGCTGTAAACCCTGACTTGATAAGGGACATCTTTTACATAACCTTACCAAGGAATTTTAGATGCATCAGACTACTCCAGAACATATAATTTACTCTCTGTGTAAGGTGAGAGATTTTCTACTGTAAACAATTGGCTGCAATTTCACGTGATCTACTATACATTTCAGGGCCAAGTCAAGTCAGTTTGGTAGTAGAAAGGAGAAGCTCTGGGGGAGTGTCAAAAGAGTGTGTGGGAAGGTATTTTCCACTTTTTTGAATTTGCTAGAGTCTGAATCACCCCATATCTCTGAGCCATAAAAAGCTATGCTTTCTGCTTGTGGTCAGCGTATCTCTAGGGCCGGTGAGACAGGATGATTAGTGACTCTATTACCAAAATTTATGGCAAATACCCTTTGTTGTTTCAACCATCAGCTAACGTCAGCGATACAAATTCCAAGATAATTTAATTCCTTGACTCTCTCCAAGGGACACCCACCTAGAGTCATTTTCAGACTATACTTTTACGTGGGTTAAAAACCATTAATTTTGTTTTATGTGTATTTAAAGTCAAACCATGACTGGAACAACACCATGTGAACCTATCTAGCAAGAGCTGTACACCTTTTTCAGTTTATGATATTAGCAGACTTTCGTCTCCATAAAGGAGAGCTGGCACTTTATTTCTCACCAAGATGTGGAATTGTTAGTACAGTTCAATAAAAATCTTTACGTCCATTATTAAAAATTAAGAGCAAGGTAGGAGCCAAAACAAAGCCTTGTCAAACTTCTTTCTTTACTGCAATTCTAGAAGTAAGTTCACTGTTGGAGCCCCATCTGACCTGGGCATTACTACCAGGGTGTAATCATCTGAGTAAGTCTAAGAGGTTGAAAGCAATTCCTAGGGCTCACAGAACTTCCCACAACTTGTTCCTTGGGACCATATCAAAAGTTGCATGGAGGTCAACAATGGTGACATAAAGACTACCCCCCAAGAGATCCACAGTCTTCCATTGTATCAGGTAAAAGGTGAAAAACCTGGTCAACTGCACATATATCTTCTCTAAAGCCATTTTGGTATTGGCTAATTTTATCTTTCTAGCAGCCAAGCTGTTAATTTATCAGGAACCTGCCTGCAAAAGATCTTTTGAAGGCTATTAATTAGGCTGATAGGATGATAATTACAATGATCGGTTCAAGATCCCTTCTTGTGAATTGAGATAATCACTGGTCCCTTCCAAGTCTCCAGGATTGGGTTCCTGCAGCTATAGCGTTTGAAGCAGTGTTAATATATAGGATCGATATATGTCATGCTCTGACTTAAAAAGGTCTACCAGTATTTTATCCAGGCCAGGTGCTTTTCTCACTTTCTGGCTGCTAAAGCTTCCATTGTATCCATTAAGGCAAAACAAATTCTTGCTCAGACCGAGCATTATCTAGGCTACAATCTAATTCTATAACGCACATGGGGTTGTCATTGAGGCCTCCAAAGTACTTAACTCATTTATAAGCCTGAACATGCATTTCTGGCATCATTGGTCTATTACATCCCCTTGAAATATATTGTGGCAGAAACGTTTTGAGTTTTTAGAAGAGGTGTCTTCTAAAAGATCATCCCAAATGCCTGCTTCACTTTTTGATCTAGCCCCTTTAAACACAGTTTTGAATGCAGCTCTAGATAACTTTATTTCTCCTTTATCTCTCAATATTATAGCTGCTATAAAATAAAGCTTCCTTAGGCCATTGTCAGTCCTAACATTCTTTTAAAGAAATGCTTATAGATCCTGAAAAAATAATACATACATACACATTAAAAGGTATTATCCAGGTTAGTACTGACAATTTCCAAATTCATGCTTACTACACCATACATGGAGCTCACAACAGGTGCCTTGACCCAGATGCTTGCCTATTTAACATTTTTGTGATTATTACAAATAACAAGGGAATCAGCTTGTGAACTAGAAGCCTCAAGCGAGTCAATCACTACAGACCCATTTAAATATAATGCTTATGGATTGTAGCCACTCTTTTGTCAATCTAGTACCTTCATATCCTTCAGTGCAAGCCACAAAGAAATATCAATAAATAAATATTCAATAGTACTTTTTTTAGGAACCAGATGATCTGAAAGAATACAACCATTACAAGTACAGACTCCAAATGATAAGGAAATATCTGCTAGTTGCAGGTCTGATTTAGTGGGATTTTTACTTGGAGAAGTTGGCAGATCCAGAATGCCCAAATAATCATGTTCCTCCCTGGCCACCACAAGTAACCCGGATGGCTCAAAAAATAATATTACAATCACCCCCAATTATAAGGTAAGGATCCCCTCTATGTGCACTAATAACATTCCTAAGACAATTCAAAGTGACAGACTCAATAGAGTGTGGAGAACTTCTATTATACACATTAAGCAAACATTTTTGCTTACCCTTAGGGTAAAGATTTATTGCAAGACTATCAAGAGACCCAGTGGGAACTGATTTTACACTGCAAGCCAGGGACGTCTTAACCTGTATCAGTCTACCTGATAGCTGTCTAGCACTGGACGCTTAGCTAACACTTGGTCATTTTCATAACCTTGTAGCTATATCTCACCCATAGACATGTTTCTTGAATGCATACACGTTTTGAGTAAACCTACCAAAGTCCCCCAATCCTTGTCACCCAACTTTGGCTTGATACCTACAACACTCCAACTAAGCAGGCTTAAAGATCTTTCACAATGAGAGAGGGGGTGGAAAGTTGAACCCCATCAGCCGTAAGAGTTTTATATAAAACTTTAGTTGCAACACAATTTGTGATAAAAACTCCCCTTTTGCCATTCATATGAATTGTGGAGATAACACCAGTGTCCATTAAACATTGCAATACCTTGTGCACATCTCGTGGTTTAGGGATTGCTACGCTAGCTTGCTCAAGTGAATAGTGTGGGACAGATTTAGCATTCTTGGGCAACATTTCAGCCTGCTGCAGCTGGAGTTTACGTTTCAACTAATGCTGTTAAGATGGAAGGCACAGAGTGGCTGCGTGATTGACTACTCTCTAGGTTAAGATATGCCGGCCTCTTATTATTCTGCTAGGTAGTAATCTGATCAAAAGGTGGGAGATATGAATTGTCACTCAAAAGCCTCAAACAGCTACAACCCCCAGTGATGAGCTTGAGCAACCTATTTAAACTGAATCCTCAAGCCCTATGGGAGGGTAGGCCCTAAGGTTCAGAGTTATAAAACATTCCACCATCCAGGCCTCTTTTAGTGTAATTCTAATGCAGTCCCATTGGCCAAAAGGGTCTGGGTGACATTCTGCACATACCATACCTTCCTGGACTATTAAATAACACTTGTGTACCGATCTAATCCAAAGGACCACTTTATTTTTTAATGTTTCAAACTTCTTGTGTGATCTAGGGTGCAGTTTCAGAACATTAACCATAAAGATATCAGTCGCATGCAAAAGAGCTGATGCAACCTGAGCCACATTTCCTCAAAGGTAACTCTCAAGCCCAGGGGAGGCTTGGCCCTAAGGCTCAGAGTTATTAAACATTCTACCATCCTGGATTCTTTTAGAGTAATTCTAACGCAGTACCATTGGCCAAAAGGGTCTTGGTGAATAACGCTTACTCACCAATCTCATCCAAAGTACCACTTTATTTTTTAATGTTACAAAATTCTCATGTGATTCAGGATGCAGTTTCAGAACATTAACCATAAAGAGATCAGCCACATGCAAAGGCGCTGATGTGACTGAGCCTTATTACCTCCAAGTGCACTGAGTGATGATCTCCCAGGAGCCAAGCTGATTGCACCATCAACAGGAACAGCTCCTCCCTGACTGCAAAATGGCCCCTTCGAATTGCTGGATAGCTTTTGTGGAAAAAGAGGTATTGTTCCGCTTCCCCCTCTTCCTGCGATATCATTAGCTTCGAAAATACCCATAGGAAAAAAAGCACCTTTGAATATGATCTTGGTGCGATGTAATTGTGCTAGTTTGAACAATGGGGTAAGAAGATTTTTGGGCATTGGTATGGGACCAATCCTTATCAGCCTTCCTATTCTCTATGGAAATTATACCTTGTAGAAAGAGTGTTATGGTTGGAGGGTCTGAAACAGGTACAGTATCTGTGCAATTTACCATATGAGGGGCATACTTAGTAAGTAAACCAGTTAGAATAACTAGTATATGCTTCAGAATCGCAAACTCATTTTTCAATGACACAGTCAAAGTGAAGATTTTATTAGAAATTGGCACCCACCAGTCCTGCAAAAAGTACGCAGTTTGGATGTCTGCACAACACGCTAATGTTGAGGATCTCTCTTGACAGTTCCCTACTGGAGCATGCACCATCCTGCAACAAAGGGGTAAATCTATTTGTACACACAACATTAATGTCATGAAAAAGATTATCACTGGAAGAAGTAAAGTCAGGGTCTCCATTGAGACTTTGCAGAGATACTGGGGACTTGCAAGTCTGGCTACAAGGTGCATTAACCTTTTCCCCAAATAATGTATTAATGCAGTTTGGTCTGAGTTATGGACAGAAGGTCTTCCGCTGGTGCACAGTATGGATTCCACTTTTTTGATTAAGTTGTCAATTTCTTTCGACCTCACAGTAACAGCTTGTTTAGGCAATTTATTCTTGTTTTGTTTGGCTCTGGGACTTTCTCATAGCCAGCAATAATAGAGTACTAATGACACTGCTAGAAAGACAAAGCAAACTTCAAATGTCAACAAATACAACTTTAAATCATGTCACAGGGCTTGGCGAGGACCTTTGACTTACCTGGATAGAAAGGTAAAGTGAAAACAGATCCTCCTGGGCCTCCTGAGATCGAGTCAAGGGGGCTGGCCTAGCCCAGCCTTTTCCAGGCGAAGCCGGGCCCACCCAAGGCCTGGGCTTTGTGCAACCACAGCCCATGCATGTTCTGTGCTGCGGGACAGCAATCAGTGTTAATTAGCACAATCTGGGAGGGCCTCACCTCCTGCCCTCAAGGCTCTTGGTAGAAGGCAGGAATCCTGGAACAGGTAATACCTGCAGCAGATGAAGTGAATGGTTTGTAGTCCGAGACTTCTGCACTGCGGGACAGTAATCAGAGTTAATTAGCACAATCTGGGAGGGTCTGGCTCCTGCCCTCGAGGCTTCTAGTAAAAGGAAGGAATCCTGGAACAGGGAGTCCCTGCAGTGGATGAGGTGAATGGTTTGTAGTCCGAGACTCCTGCACTGCGGGACAGGAATCAGTGTTAAATAGCACAAACTGGGAGGGCCCCACCTCCTGCCCTCAAGGCTCTTGGTAGAAGGAAGGAGTCCTCGGACAGGTAGTCCCTGCAGTGGATGAGGTGAGTGGTTTGCAGTCTGAGATTCCCATGCTGCGGGACAGCAATCAGCATTATTTAGCACAACCTGGGAGGGCCTCAACTCCTGCTCTTGAGGCTCTTGATAGAAGGAAGGAATTGTAGGACACATTTGTTGACAAGTGCCTCAATAGACAAATGAGGTGGCATCCTGAGTATGGAAAATTGTTTGTTTGTACTGCCGGCAACTGATCTATCATAGTTATTTGACTTCGACAGATAGGATTGAACACTAATTTGGATATACGGGTATCAATCTGTTGTAAACGATTGAAAAGTAATTACCTAAGTGTATGGAGGCACTTGTCGTCAACAAACGTGGGCATGATGAAGCATACACAATATTGGTACTACTTGCCATGCTAAGCCTTGAAAAAGTCAATATTGTGATGAAACACTTGTTGGCTATGGCTGTTGAACTATCTTCATCTGTTACTGGTTAAATTAATGCTTGAAACACTAATAAAAGGATCTCACTTCAATCAAACTCATCTGGATGAATGAAAAAATGTAGACTCTTCATGAGTGCTGGGGTATCTCTAGGATCATATGATAGTGTTCTTATCTGTTTTTGTGCCAGATATTCAAATATGTTTAAACTGTGTGGGAGATGGCTCAGATTTCAAAGATATTTAGGGAGGGTCAATTTAAACTGTAGATTGAACATTTATTTTCTGGATACATCAAACTCCAACAAACTGGAAGCAGAGTAAACAGAGAAATTAATTTGGAACCCTTAAAAGAGTGCTATTATTGTTTCTAGGAAATGTGTTGCATTTGTGTGTTTAAATGATGGAAATGGCCATTTTTAGGGGATTTCACTTACATTTTTTGCTTTTTTTCTCCCAGTTTTTGCTGACTCTCTGTTCGTGGCCTTAGGACTCTGGGCACTTTTCCATTGTACCACTGGGGGAAAGTGTGCACACCCTTCCTACTCATACCAGGAACAGATGCTTATGTGATTGGTTGAGGTGATTCACCCAGGAGTGGTATCTTAAAAGATACACCACAAACCCAGTGTGGGTACAGTTCTGGCCACTAGTGGAATGTTGCACTGAGTGTGCCACCCACCAGAGTAGCCTGACCAACATGTAATAGGCCTGGTAATGCAGGCCTGTGAAGGCGCAAGAGCGCCTTTGCTCAAGGTGGCATCTTCCCCACCGAAACCAGCCCTGAGTAGGGCTTCAACTCTCCCTGCTGCACCCGCCTAGAGGGGGGAGCATGTTGTAGGCAGAAAGCAGGGCAGATACACTAGGGTGTTCCATGCCCTGGTAGGGGAAAACCCACACGTAGGTTTCCCTACCGAGGAGATTAGCTCTTCCTTCAGGTTTTGCTGAACCAGTCTCTGAGTGCCTTAGGGCCCTGTGCACTTTCCCATTGTAAGTTCAGTGTGAAAGTTTATATGCCCCTTCCCGACATAAGTTAGGAAGTGGCACCTACCAGTATGTGCACACTTGCACATTGGTGTTTTTGATGTATATATTGAGTGTGGCATGACTAACCTGTATGTGCACACTGGCACATTCGTGTTTTCATGTCTATACTGAGCGTGGCATGGCTTACCTACAGGTGCACACTTGCACATGGTGTTTTCATCTATATACTGAGCCTGGGATGGCTTACCTATATATGCACATTTGCACATCGGTGTTTTCCATGTATATACTGAGCCTGGCATGGCTTACCGATATGTGCACACTTGCATATGGTGTTTTCATCTATTTACTGGGCCTGGCCTGGCTTACCTATATGTGCACATTTGCACATTGGTGCTTTCATGTATATATACGGAGCCTGTTCTGCCACATAGGTTAATATGGGGGAAAGTTTATAATTAATCCTAGCTGCAATAGTGGATTGCAGTGGAGCAGGCTCATAATGTTTACTATCATTAGATTTCTAAAGACAACCCCTTTCCATTGGTAAAGGTGGTTTTGTCTGTAATACCTTGGAAATGGCACTTCTAGAAAGTGGGCATTTCCATGTTCTAAAATCCATTTTGTGTGTTTTTTTAACTCAAGCTTCATTCCGCTGGGGGAAAACACACATGCATTTCCCAGCAACAGCTAGAAAACTTAAGCAATTGGGAATGACAGACTCTGCCATTTATGGGCTTGGTGAGATAGATTGGAGGGAGAGGTTCTGACACGTGGCCTCTGGGAGCCAGATCATCGTACCATTAAAAATAAATATCTGAATTCCAGGGCCCCACGGCAGACAGGACCAAAATTTACAGGAGACATCTATGGTTCAAAGGGGATCAACTTCAATGGCACTCTTTCGTATAACTAGGAGTACCAACCTTCAGCAGTTTAGAGATACACTTCCAGGAATGCAAGACGGAGTCCCCCGGACTGTGTGATGCACACTGCCTGAAGAATCTGTTGTGCAGAGGAGTATTTACTGTCCTGGGAAGGGATTGGGCACCCTTCCTGCATCGTAGCTGGCCTGGCAATACTGCATGCTGCAGTGTGACACGCTGAAGTGTGCTTTCATAGGGCTTGTTGGCTTGCCCCCTCTTCTGTATGGGGGTCACAGGGACATCAAAGACCCCCTTTGAGGAACCTACACATTTTACCATGTCATCTGAAGAGTGGTGCCCTCCTACTCATCTAAGTAATCTGCTAGATTCCATCAGTGTTAGCCTAGAAATAAGAATTGTGCCTGGAGACCGGATTTGCCTGGTGCGCTGCCTGCAAATTACTGCTCGTATTCAAGGAGTGTGGCCCTTCATGCATAAGCATTTGGTTGAGAGGGAACAGATTGCTAATGGAGGGACCCCACATGGCCCGCTGTTGTTGAGAGTGGCACATTTCTCTCATGCAACACCCAACTGCATGCTCATTGTGTGCGGTGTCAGTGTACGAGCGGGATTGTCTGGTGGGAGAGTAATCGCACACCAGACGTTGGGCTTCATCCCAGGGAGACCCTGCATTGAGCACTTTGTGGTTGCATTCAGAAGTGTCTGGTGTAACTCAAGTCTTCGCACACCATACCCATAACAGGAGAGCATGGACTTTGGTAAACTCTTCATGTGCAATCGGGATGCCTGGGCGGTCCAAGTCATCGCACCCCAGATGTGGTGCCTGCTGTCATGGGAGGTGCCAGATTGTTAACTATCTGTGAAGTGGAGTGTCTCGCTTGGCTGGGCACACCTGTAAAAAATGTGTCCCAAGACTGGCCTCCTCCTGTTCTTTGCAGACTGGGGTCCGTGATGGAAGGCTGGTGTGGAAAGAACTTCCAGAGTGAGGACCACACCTTCATTTGTTGACTGTTGCCTGATCAGTCACTCTCTTTCTTCACCTGTACCTTTGCCCCGGAATTCTAACTAAGTGTAACCACCGGCCATGAGTGCCCTAATATTTGTGGAAAGATTTCTTAATTTCTAATTCCGGGGAGGAGGTGGGAATTGGTTGGAGGGTGGAGAAAGGTTTCAGTCCAAGAGGGGTAGGGGAACTCATTTACTCTTCACCGGCCGGCTGTCAGAACACCACATTAGGGTGCTGGAAGCAAGTGTGCATGAGTGCATGTATGCTACCATAAATGATATCCATGGCTCTACGTAGCGGTGCAGAGTGAGAGTGTGGGAGCAGTTGTCTGGGCTTGATTTCACCCTTCAGTAGTGTTGTCGTGCACATTATTGACAATAGTGGTTGGCATTGATGTTTACTGGTGCAGCCTAGGCCGCAGAGCTATTTCCAAAGTGTCATAGATCGCTATATGTATACATTGCTGCTGTCGTTTGGAACCGGAGGCATCCTGTGGCTATGTTATATTGAATTGGGGTGATTGCTGGGGGGGGTTTCAGGCTGCCAATGTGGTAGTACTGCATATGGGTGCGGGAAGGGAAAGTATTCTTTCTCTCGCGTGTACATACTGCTGTTGTCGCATTAACACGTTGGGCCTCGTACTACTGGAGATCTTTTTGCATGTGATTTATGCCCAGAGTTATATGATGTTAATGTTGTGTTAATTCATGTGTATGTTGAATACAGATTTTATTTACATACACCTCATGAGGTCTCATTTATGATGCTGTTTACTTATTGTGTGGATGTGCTGTGCTAATACTTCACACATTGCCTATGTAATAAGCCAATTGCTCTGTGCCAAGCTACCCAAGGGTGAGCACAGATTATACAGTGAGTGTAATCACCCACCCCTGACAGGAGTGGTAGGTTCTGCATAGATAGGGCCTCAGCCAACCAGAACATGCCACCTCCAACATCAAAGTTTAGCAGATGTGACCAATCTCCTATGCCACAGTGTAAAAGAAGTGATTGGTAAATGCAACAATATCATCAACAGTTTCCAATTAACATATTTTGTCAGCTTTTATTGGGTCATTATAGATGTCACTTTTTTTGATTCGGTAATTGCTAGCCTAGCCTCGCCATATTATACCACAGTGCCATAAAATTTGAAGATGATGCCTAGGACTATAGTTCAATATCACTTTGACTTTCATGCCCCATTCCGTAGAACTGACTTATTTAAATGTAAGTTTGCACTTTCAACAAACAAGATGTCTTCTCTATGCGAGATAAGGCGCCCTCTACTTAAAATACATAATTATTGTGACCAACACATTCAATTAAAGAACCCTTACTCCCACAAAAGTGCAATTTCCACTTTTTTTTTTTTCTGGAAGTTAGACATATTGCAGAATATCAATATTCTCACTATAGTTTTAGAACACTGAAAGAGCCGCCATACACATTATGCTTAACCTGATCTCTGGGTGAAATATATCACTTGTATATTCTGGCACTTGTTGAGTTTGATTTTATGAACGCTACTTCTAGCACTCATATGTTAATATTAGTATCATGGGGTGTGATCTAAGAGGTTGAGCTTGCATTCCAAATGGTTGAACTCTCAGCATAATGGTTCAGGAATGTAATGAAGTTTAACTTATTGAAAAAAGATAGCTGTATGGCATCAGATGTTGTCATGGTTGTATAACATTACCACTCATTCCATGCCTTTACCATGCAGCCTATATATAAATATATATTTTTTTTTATGTAACAGTCCTTGAGCACATGATAATATAAAGTCCGCTGAAAAGAATGGTCTGAAAGTTCAATAGTGTCACACATCCAATCTTTATTTCTTGTCTGTCCACTGCCAACACGTGTTTTGTTGCTCGGGCAGCTTACCCCACGACTTCCTCAGGGCTTATTGCTTCTGTATATTAGTGCATTCATATATATATATATTAGTCCTGTGTTTTTTCAAGGTGATCAGTTTGAATTAACTCCGTCATGTGTCATGCGAGTGCTTTTTCAAATGAGCGTACCATGCGCACATTCCATTTAATATACCCATTTACTTCCATGTTGGTTGCATGCAACATAGTTTCTCCTTAAAAACCGCACCATGTGTAAGTGCGAGATATAGAGCCCCACGCCCGGTGATTGCACCTGCACGAGAGACAAAATCTGTGTTTACTGTGGGCAGAGAAGAAATAAAGTTTGCATACTTGACACTACTGGACTTTCAGATCATGATTTACAGTGGACTTTATATTTTCGTGAGCTCAAGGACTGATGTATTTTGATATAAAACCTTCAGCCGTATTTAAGGTGTGGGGTGAACACCTTTTCTTTTGAGCACCGTTGTCACTTGTAAATATTGTATGTTGGTTCTTCACATTGTGTGGGGCCCATAAGTGAGTGCCACCATTTTTCTTTTATTACTGTTCCAATTCTAGATGTATAGCTATACATACAAGTTCTTTTAAAATTAAATTTAAATTTATTGGGGGGAAACCTTCTCAAACCATCTCTTTTTTAATTCCCCATATCACCCTTCCATTTAACACTATCCACCCCTAAATCCCCAAAATACCCTTACCACCCTTTACCACTACCCATCCTAAACTCTAAAATTACCCTACCACCCTTTGCAATAACTTACCCATAAAACCCTAAAATGTCCTTGCCACCCTATACCACTACCCACCCTAAACCCTAAAATTACCCTAAGCACCCTTTATCACTACCCACCCTACACGCTAAAATTACCCTTACCTCCCTTACCACTACCCACCCATAAACCCTAAAATATCCCTTGCTACTCTTTACACTCACATAAACACACTTACCTTATATACTTTTCATGCATGGTAAAAGCATGTATGGAAAAGGATGCATGCTAAAGGCACTGTGTGGTAAAGACAAAGGCGGCACAGTAAAGGCTGTTTCCTGTTTCCATTGATGCTCATTTCTTTCTATATGTCTACCTGTTTGCTTGTGCCAAATAGATCATTATAATTAGCCCTTAAATAACATCCTGGCCCTCTGATTACATCACTAATTTACATCAGAAATAAATCCTGAACATGCCATTTTTTGTCATTCGCAAAACTAGAGATGCATTTGATGGCATAGGTGATTCTTTGCATTCTGGGACTTGTAGTAATGCATTATAGTGAGAAAATACTGCTGATCCACTAATGAACAAGAGGAAAACTACTGATAGAACTGTTCATACTTGAGATAGGACAACTTGGGACCTCTCAGAACATTGCCCTTCGCTCCAATGTGCTTCGTAGTGCACATTGGCATGTGCCTCCTACTTTATATACCTATATACCCTACTATACATCACCATTTGCACACGCTGCACTTCACCCTTCAGGATAGAACACGGAGATGGTAAAATATTCAAATATATAACTCACTCACATTTACCTTTTCTTGGTTACAGCAGCTATAAAACATTCTGCTTAAGGATAGCAATAGGTCATGTGTTTATCAGGATCAGACAGCCGATAGGGTGGTCACGCAGTGCCGCATAGGTTGGTCTGACAGCTCAGTGTGAGGGCAGGTTTTTAGCAGCTTGTGGGCATGTTTTATGACAAGGTGATCCGGTTTTTACAGTTGATTTCCCTGATATTACCATAAACATTGCTGGCAGCAAACACAAATGCATGCGTTCTCACATACCTTGCAGAATACCCATGCATCATGTCTATAAATGTTCAAAATTGTCCTGATTTGCAAATATGGGCAACTTTTTGGCTAATGGGGGCCACTTGTATTTCGGTGCCCGGGCCTATTTTTCGTCCTATTCCAACAAAGGTTTTTCTGCAGCCTAGCATGTTGTAAACAGACTACTCCTAATTAATTATGCATTTTTTGGACATTACTTGATAGTGTAATATATAGCACTCTTTACAGAAACGTACTACCTGTCATATGTACTATTTTATATCGTCTAAATTACGCTCAGCCTCTTTATAAGTGAACAGTGCTCCATACATATTTATTGAAGTGGACGCTACGCATATTGCAATTTTGAACTAAAAACGACAAAGCGAATCAATTTAAACTACATATCCGCTTAGTAATTGCGCTTCTGCAGCCTATATCTGTTTTTGTCATAAAACGTGTTACAGAGCTATAGTCCCTGGGTGCTCTGGGGCGCAATGGTGGTTGGATCCAGCCATACACACAATTAATACATCAGTAGCACAACCTCCTTAAACAGTGCTCACAGCAATCCAGGCTTCCGCATTCTTTTGTAAACGATACTGCTTGCCACTTCCTCAGCACAGGACGAAAAGCGTTACCCAGCTGAGTTGTTCCTTTAAAAAACACAAAGGAGGAACTCAGCATACCGGCTAGAGCTGCGACAGTCAGGAGAAAAACACTCCATTCTCATATAAACTGATGACACAAATTTCAGCATGAGAATAATTTATTTTTATAATTCCTCTAATGAATTGCGTCATTTGGATAAACGTTTTAAAAACCTGAATTGACAGCATATCAATTTGTTCGTCAATGTTTATAAAAATGCACATTTTCATATATCAATATTTTTTAATTCAGAAGTATCACTCTGGGACTATCAGAGATTTATTACATAAAAAAAAACAATAATGGGACCTACGTCTGCACCTTTGATGGCCAGCCTAGGTCTCACCTGCATTGGGCAGCCATGATCTAAAGAAGGATTACAAAAGTGAGAAAAGGTTCTTACATATTCATGCTGATCCATCTGAGTTGTTGCTTTCCTTTAATGCACAGCTGCCACAAGCAATATTCAACTTAGAAGCTCCAAGTAAGCTTACTTAATGACATAAGGGCCCAGAAAGTTTTTTTCTACTATTTCAGTCCAGGGACAACATTTCGACCCTTGCTATATCCACCCGCAACAAGCAAATATGTTTCTAGCTCCAGTTCTAGGCTTTCAAGAAATGAGTAGACAATGGAGATAAACAACCACTGGCAAAGCTAATCGATCTCACTTGCATTGTAATTTATTAGCTGGACCCAGTGACTTTGCCAATGTTTTTCAGTACCACTGAACTACTGAGCGTGCCGTAGTGCAACAGTGGCCACGCAGCAGCATCACAGCAGTACCTCCTAGCAGAGTTAATAGGATGCAGGGCAAAGGAACTGCAAAGTCAGGGTAGAGGAGCCACGAGGCTGTGTAAGTGGCATTCCAGCAGCAGTGCAGAGGATTTACAAAGTAACCATTAGTGTTGTACGTGCATTTGAGCAGTGGTAAAAATATATATTTTTAAACTCTGATGAAGTAACAAAATTATGACTGCTTTGTGATGAACAACATGAACATAATACAGAAACATTGAGGGGCATATTTATGAGCTCCATTGCGTCGCAGTTGCACCACGCAACAGGTGTAAGATCGACGGAACTTAAAAATGAGATTTATTAAGCCACACAAGACCACTTTGCGTGGCCCTGAGCGGCTCCATAAATCAGGAGTAAAGCAACACAGCACAAATCACTGTGTTGCCTTACTTTGTCCTGGGAAGGCATTTCATGGGTGTTGTGTGGGTGTCTCCATGCAGCTCCCACGGTTCTTGACGCATTCCCACTTTTACCAGAAGTTGTACACCTGGCAGTGCACCAAAAGAGAAGCCTTCTCAGGGAGGAGTAACGAGGAGAAATATTTGTATTTCTCCTTGTTACTTCCTCTTTCTATGTGCGCTGCATTCTGGAGTACACACAAAAAGAGAAAAAATGCCTCTCAGGATTGTTTTTGTGCTGGAAAGTGTCCCTATATGCAATGTAGGCACCCTTGCACCATGGTGCAAGGGTGCCTGTATTGGCGCTATGAAGCTCGTTGTGCACCAGCACACGGGAAAGGACAGGAACGTGCCGTATTGCAATAAATATAGCTCTTTCCTGCCCTTTCCCTGTAAACTCCACACATAAAAAGATAGGAAAAGTCTATTTTTTTATGTGCAGAATTCTATGGCCTACCTGTGGAGTCTCCACAGTCGTGAACTTACTATTAGCTCGCAGTTTGTGAAGACCAGAAAGAAAACGTAAACTTACACAAAAGTGTAAGTTCACCTTTGTGAATCAAGGCATATATCTTCTACGGTGAAGATAATCCATGCCCTATCGAAAATCTTCAGTAAACTCCCTATTTTGTCCTTTTATGTCTCTGCTCATTTAATGTTAAAGTCCTCACGATATTAGAGCCTAAACACCTTCCCATAACAATATTTGTATGCTCTTTCCTCAATATGGTATAAAAAAGGTGTAATGACAACTTTTTGGTAGAGCAGAAAGAGCTTGATCAAGAATAGATGTGGTGGAAATGTGGTGGGGTCTAATTTTCAAGATTGGTATTATTGTCACAGGAAGGCTCTGTGCATAAATAACTTAGGGCCATATGTACGAACACATTTTCCCATTGACACAGAATGGTAAAAACCCTTTGCTACATCTGGCCCTTGGTGCTCTGCGTAAACGGGATCGTGTACCATCCTACAAAAGTAAAAGTAAACACAGGATACAGTTCCCTCATTGGCTGCTGTGCTCTGGGTCATCATTCATGTTTTGTTATGTTTCCTTGATTCATGATGGAGGAAGAGGACAGGTAGTTTCTGTAGATGATCGACACCTGATTAGAATCGATTAGAAAAAACTCTCCTTGTTCACTCAGATCCACCATGTTTATTAAAATCTGTAAAAACCTAAAATGTTGTCAAATGAGTGCAGGCTTTACTCTGTCATCATGCCTTGGTTTATCACTTTAAATGCAATTATTGTCCCTCATTAAATCTGGTGCCCTATGAATATTTGTATTTTACTAGGAACTTGATAGGGACAGACACGGCTTCACAGGGTCCACAGGCAGTCTGAGTGTTGGTTAGTTTGTTTAATCATTAATTGTAATATCACAATTTGGTAACTGTGCTACCACAACTGAGACATTTAGGTGTTCAGGACTAGGGGGATTTATGATGTAGTTAGATCACACCTAGTGTTACTCCGCTATTGGTAATATGGTCCCTGGTGTTACCATGTTTTCATAAATTGATGTCCTATTGCTCTGTATTGAATGCAGGAATCAGTATTTTTTAACCTATTCCTGAATTTGAATCTGTAAACACAGGATATATCCTGCTGAACATTTCAGGATTACCGCACCCATGAATGCTTGGTGTGGTATGGCTTCATCACTTGTGATTCCCAGTCTGGCTCGTAACTGTGTAAATCGGGAAGTCCAGCCCACATGGAATGAGAGCCTAAATGGGAACCGAGGTATTTTAGCATGTTTTCCCACATTTAAAGGTATGGAGTTAGCTCTAGGTTTTCAATGGTGGTGTTTGGCACGAATTTCATGTCCGGTGAATTGGTGTTACCACTTTAATATAAAGGGAAAATCATCTTACATGTCCATGAATCCACTTACTGCACATTTAACATAATGTTTTCCACTTCCGATATTCTCTGCAATATTTTTTATGTACTATGTGGCTATAACTTTAAGATTAATATTTCTGAGACAGAGAGCTACACATCTCACTCAAAAGTGAAGTCGAATTGGCAGCTTTTAGTGGATTTTGATAATTTATGTGCGTAGCCTGTCCATTACCACTGAGTTTTTCGCTTAGAGAACGCTGTAGTTTTATCTGCAGCCATGCCACATATCCGTGAAAGCCTCATTAACGCTAATGTGATCTCACAGATGAACCCACATGCTGTAATAATAGCTGGTGGCAGGGAACACAACTGTGTACAGGTGGAGCTGGAACATAATCTGTGTATCGCTCTGTAGCACACACAGAAAATCAGATTGCTAAAATAAATAATGTAAAAACGTTTAAGTCTGTGCCTGCTAGATTTCTGGAGTTGTGTAGGTGTGCAGTGATAGGAACAAATCTCTTACACAAGCTTGAATCTCATATTCGTTAATAGTGAAGTGGAGTGAAATGTAAACTATCGAGTATAAGTCAAATAAAATAGATAAACAAACAACAATGATTGTATATTTTTTCTCCAATTGTGCAATATGTTTGTAAAGTATATTTTGGAAACAAATCTTTTTTCAGACGTTATGGAGGCCACGATAATCTGGTACCACACCGAGTCGGATAGGATGTTGTATATGGTCTATTTTTCTTCTAGGTTATCAACATTTGTTTACATGCCTCATCTTTATTACTTTTTTTTGTTTAAATAACGAAGGGGTGGCCATTGTGCTTGTAGGCATCATAGACTAAGGTAAAATAAGAATCATTTTATAAAGGGAAGTCAGAGTAGAGATTCATGTCCCAATATCATGCTTATATTTCAGCTAATTGGCGAGGCAGGGAGAGAAGAATCTGCAAAGAGAAGTTCCCCTAACCACCAGTGCGCCTCTTTCATATCTAAGTGGAATCTGCAAGTTATTAAGCTATAGGTGTTTCTAAGTCTGCAAGTTCTCCTGGTCCTTCTGTGTGTAAATCAGCAAGAAGGAAGATAAGGGATTGTGCTCCAGTAAGACGTATGTGTAATATATCATATCTTGACATTAGGTCTTTATATGCATTGACTCCCTCTCTCTGCCCCTTGTCAACTACTCCCAAAACTCCATTCCATCACACCATTACTATTTCATTGTATCTTTTTACCAGCTGCCCTAATCCCAACTACTTTACATAGCATTAGTATGAGAGATACTGATTAGACAATGCTAGCACACAGTCCATTTATGTAGGTCATCCGTTGCCTGTGATTTTGGAATGAGCATGGTTTATTAGTGTGACTAGGCCATGCTCACATTAATGTAACACCTTGATATATTCCATATAGCTGTTGTTTGGACATGTATAACACAACTGGGTTTACTGCTGTCTTGTTACACAGTAATATGAAGTAGTAGGTTACAAGGTATCTTACTGCGAAGATGACTCGAAACCCCACAGATATGGGGGAGCCAAAACCAACATTCACATCTACCAGGCAAATGATTACACAAAATATATATTAAAATACACAGAGTTGTGAACAGCATAACGAACACTGGTAAGTGACAGGGGTGTACAGGTCGCAATTCTATTGATTTTGCGGCTATAGGCTCTGTCCATGACATATTTGTCATCAGATCCAGATAAACCTGTCTCCAACTTTCAGACACATGAACTAGATGCCACTCGGGCGCAGGGCATAATCTGAATTGTTCCCACATGCGTTTTGTTCTAGGATTGTTGAGACAGGTCACAAACAGCAACCATTCATTCTTTCAGTCATACTAGCTGTAGAAGTGAATTTGAACAAACCACAACATTGACCACGTGTCATAGTTAAAGGAGAGGGTCAATTGTAGTAACACCACTGTCTCCGTCATTTGCTCCCAGTAGCATATTTCACAAGTGTATGGCATCTGTTTATTTTATATGCCAAAGAGCACAGACCATTGTTTACATGATGTCATTATCATATGCAAATGCTATATAAATAGATCGTTTTTGATCCTGTATTCAGTGTAGCGTGCTTCTTCTGCTTTTGGGAAAGAGTAACTTGTATACCAATGAACGGTGCAATATTTTACAACGAGTGTCTCTAATTTGGTAATTTAGCATGACATTGAAGGGGCATTATATTCTATTTGATATATTACCTAACAATGATACGACCTCCATTGCATGGACTACCACATGATTGTAACATAATTATATACTAAACATGAGTGGATAATTACTGTCTTTAACTCCACTGATCCTTACCCCCAACGATATATGGGTGTAATTAAGAATAGTAAATATATACGTGCATTGCAAT
Organism: Pleurodeles waltl; assembly: GCF_031143425.1. Taxonomy (NCBI): domain Eukaryota; kingdom Metazoa; phylum Chordata; class Amphibia; order Caudata; family Salamandridae; genus Pleurodeles; species Pleurodeles waltl. The sequence goes on from NC_090451.1 coordinate 394,141,498, forward strand.
CTACTGGACATTTGATGTAGTGGGTGCAAAATAATTTTGGTTTGCCATTGTCAACGTCAATATAGTGACATATAAATCTCATTAATAATACTATTTTAAGTGTCCGGCACCTTCTTCATTCTAGCTTCTTCTGGGATGCACATAGGTATTGTTATACATCTTGGAATACGCTGAAAAGAATATTACAGTCTATCAGTTTTTCTGCAATTGCCATGTAAAGTTTGGTATATTTGGGTTCATCACTAAAGGATGACCATATCTTCATAACCTAGTTGATCCATCAACAGTGCTGTTAGAGTACAATGTGTGACAAAACTGCCTATAATGTAATAAACTGCCGTTCAAGGAGCTTACACTCATTATTATTAGAGATTTATCATGCTTGACTCTTAGGCACCCCGTTTCCGTTATTTATGATATTTCATGTAATAGTGATTTCTGGGCATATAAATTTCAGTTTGAGGTATTCATTAACCTTTGTTCTATGTCTGAAACATTCAATGTAAAAATGTAGGAAGAATTTGTATCCTTTTTTACCAGAAATAACCGCACTGAGCTGGTTCTAAAATGTGCAATATCACTCTTGGTACGTGCCAAGGATTATTGTCTCCCTTACCGAGACTCCAATAGTATAAGAGAGTCCTGACAAGATATGCTTCTCTGAATCAATTTTATGAGTCACTTGATCGTATAAAATAAGCTACAGAGCTTTAAGTTTTGGGTATTATAGGTTTATTATTATTAAATATGCTAGAATTAATTGAAGTGCCAAAATGTAAGTGTGCTACTTTTCCCTCATCATTAATATGGTACAGTCTTTCTCCAGGTACATGCTTGATCTAACATTGAAAGGCATTAGCTATTGGAAACTGACCTCCAAATGTCAAGGCCCATTTCAAGTACAGGGATTTTCTAAGAAGGTTATTTCATATTTAGTCTTTATTGTATAGTGTGTGCAAGTGAGAACACTTGACAGTTTGAATCTTGTAAATGTAACTATGTGTAGGAATTGATTATCACTAAACTACTGAGTTTAATTTAGTTGAAAGAGAGAAGCAAAGTTTAAACAGCTAATTGATATTTAGAACTTAGCAGTCTGTTGAGTGAGAGCTAATGTATCTGAGATAGGGTGTTAGGATGTTCCACTATTCGTCTCTTTCAGCAGTAGGCTGTGTGATTCACCTTTGAATTAATTTATAATTTGGGTATGGCTAATGTTGTGTACCGGAGGACCTAAGAAGTCTACTGGCTTCAGAGGGCTACATTACACATAGAACATTGGGGCGTTGACTCCAACACATTTAGTAACACATTATATTGATTTACTTAAAACCTCACAGATTTGAACAAATAATGGAATTATTTTATTAACACTGTAATGTGATTACATTGACTTAATCTTCCTCCTAAACATCTTACCTCATTATGTAATCATTGCTGTTAGTCTATATCAAGTAATGTTTAAGACGCAAACATGAAAGTCTTCTAACTGAGAATATATAGGTCAACCATAAACAAATGGCAAATTATTATTTTCTTTTAAGGTTAGGAATACCTAGTAGAATTGTTATAGTTTGTGCAACTACTTTAACCTCCTAGAAGTAACACTATAGCTTCACAATGTGAAGCTAATAATTTTGGAACTCAGTAATTGTTTTTCTAGCAATGGAATGGAGCACAAGTACAAGCATATATTTTATGGAAACTGCAAGGCCAGGGACCAGTAAACTGTATTATTCTTGATTCATTTTCCAGTACATCTGGTCCTTCCATCGCTGAATGTTGTCTACCAAAATAATCATAGTCAGACTGGGGAGCAAAGACTCCTTTGGATGGTTTGGTATTCCACAGCCGTAAAAAAGGACTAGAGGCACTGGGGCACCACACAACGTCTGTTTTTGAGTCATTTGGGCTGTCACAACTTTAAAAGGGCTAATTTGATATACAGCTTCAAACATCAGTCATTGAAGTTTAAACTATTCCACTGGACAGACTCCGTAGATAATGTCATCATGCTGAGGTTTCTGTTAGTCCTTAACTGACTTTTAGCAATCACATGTCACAAGGATCCTTACTACCATGAGATGAAGTGAGGACCTATACTTGAACATTTTTGGATAAAGCAAGCTAGCTGATTGATGCTTTTTTCAAGCCAAAGGCAGTACCAACCATTCATGTCTGAAATGAGATAAGCTGACTTACAATAGGTAGAGGGTAAAAGCCATTTTAAAATGAACCACACATAAACAAGTGATAATGATAGTGTCTTACTCTCTGATGGTACATTTGGTTTTATTATAAGGCAGACAGGATATCGCAATATCCTTCAAAGCCCTAGACCTTACTGTAAGACAAAATAAGTCTTGTTTTATTTTAGCACAATTAATCTGCCATTCAGGACAACAATTGGCTATCAAAAGACATTTTGTAGATGTGTTAGTCTTGAGATGCATATTTCGTGAAGACCACCAGGGATCCAATCTTCTTTCTTTCATAGCAGCAAAATCTCAGAATCACTTAGTGAATTGTTGTGAGCTGTTTCTCTCCTTTGTTGACTTTAAGTCAATAAAGCAGTACCCAAACATTTTCTTGGTCAGTGTAAAGTGCACAATATTCGTAACATCTTCTATTTGGTTTTAGTTTTAACAATTCATGTAAAATTCTAAACATAAATGAAGAGCAAAGTTCAAGACCAATTCTGTACTTTGTCACCTTTTACTGGAATTTGATTACAGTGCTCGGAATATGTACTAGTCTTATAACCTGCCGGTCCAAGATTAATAGTTTATCTTTTTGCAGGAGAAAATGCTATTATTTTGCACTGCTTTATAATGTGTAGAATTTTATGAAAACTTATGAGATAAAATATAGAGCCAGAGAAAAAAGAACAAGAACAGAAGGCAATACAGCAGCAATGTATATGGCTGTCTACTTTAAGTATGAGTGATTCAGTAGAGCACATGCTTGTCTACACGAGATTGGGAATATCAGTTTACTTTTATAAAATCTGAATTCTGAAGTATATTACCACTTTTGCATTACTATTTCATTTGCTAAAAAGTTGAATTTTTAATTTCCTCATTAAATGTAGACCTTGATTAGGGCAAAGTATTTATGGCCTCATTACGAGTTGTGGGACCGCCAAGCTCATGGGGAGGATGCCACTGCCATAACAATGTAATAGAGCATTAATGGAGCCGAGTGCTACCTCGTGGCACAGAGGGGGCCGACCACTAGTGCCCATTCCGATGGTGCTTAGCAGGGGGGGCCCTGCACTGTGTATGCCATGAGCATGGGCAGTGCAGGGGCTGCCCTGTGGCCCCCTGCACTTGTTCTCCACCTGCCTTTTCATGGTGTGGAAACCGCCATGAAAAGGCTGGCAGAAAACAAGGTTGTAATCAGCCAGGCGGCACTGAGTTCAGCGCCTCCTTGGCTGACTACAACCAAGACCAATCTCAGCCTGTCTGGAACAATGTTCCTGGTGGGGAAAAGTGGCCCCCTGGCGGGTCTGCCCACGAGGGTTGTAATTGGGTGGTTGGACTGCCTGTACTGCGGCGGTCTGACCTTCATCGAGGACCGCCATACTCATAATGACTCCCATAGTCAATAAGGAAAAATGTTAATTAACTCATTCACCAAAGTAAACAGTTACAGGCTTATTCACAAATGTAAACTTAAAAATGAGCAAATCTACACATGCAAGTTTGTTCTTCCTACCCTTCTGACTGAATTTACTACTTTGAGCGATTAACTTTTTCTGAGTGCAAGGTTTCTAAAAAAGTATAGACTTACAAGGGGTGAAGCCTAATTTGTGAGTGTAACGGTACTACAGCCCAAAATGAGCGGTACTAAGCCCAGCACCATCAATAGCCAACCAGTAATAATACAACGCCTTCCAATAGAATATAATGGAGACAGGGGCTTAAAACGGAACCTCATTGGAATGAATCTTAAAATAATGTATTTTTACTTTTTGATAATGTCATTTAAAATTAAATTGAATGTTAATATATATATATATATATATATATATATATGTATATATATATATATATATATATATATGAAAACACTTAAATTCGTCAATTCCCTTGCCGCTCCTGACCGCCAATGGTGCCTGGATACGACGCGCTCCACCGCGTCTAACATACACCAAGAACCTTATTCCTCAATAAGGCAACCGGCACTCCATGAATGTGCAAAATAAGGTTTAATACGACCAAACAGGAATGCGTTTCGGCGTCTCCGCCTTTCTCAACCTGTGGGGGCCGCCATTTTTGCCCCATTTATATACAAGTGATTTTCTTAAAGCAACATGGTAACAAGAATAATGATAATGAGTCATATAATGCTTATAATGTCCATCATTACACCTTTAAAAAAAAACATATATACACACACCTATAAATGAAATTTCCTATAACACATTTTTTCAATATCAACCCAATCCTTATAAATAAAAATAAATAATAAATGTGAAAAAATGTGTGAACAATTGTGAAAAACTATGAAACAAACTGTGAAAAAATTGTGAAAAAATATGTGAAAAAATATGAAACTGTAAAAACTGTCATTCTTATCGTCAGCTGAGCACATTACGAAATTACTTGGATACATTAATCAATAATCAACCAAAAACAAAACTAAACTACATAACCGTGGAAAAGTCTTCAGACATGTTGGAAACTCATATGAATACTGCAACAACCATAATACAATACAATGCTATGGCCATGCACTCAAGCCTATCCGATGTTGTAATGCCATTATTTTCACAATTAAATTAAATAACTACATATATTCATTTTAATTTTAGAAGAATATAAAATGTTTCAGTATTAATAACTTACGTTAAATTTAAAACAATGTAATTATTAAATTTAAAGTAAATATATTTTAATAAAAATAATGTTATATTAATTTAAATTTCAAAAAGGATATTAAACTATGTTACATTTAAATAAAATGTTTTATTTTATATTTTTATATTTTTTATCATTGAATTAACTATAGTTATATTTTTAACTAGTTTAAATAACTAAATTTAATTCAGTTTATGGGGGTTTTGGTTTTTGTAAATTCCTACCCTCACTATTCTCTATGAGAGGGTGTTGCAGTAACAGTGGTTAGCCACTGTTCATGCTGGACTTGCTCCAGCTCTGAGCTGAAGTATATTTATAACTGTTTGAGGTCCTTTTTTGGCTGTAATACTTTTAGGAATGCAGTTTGTGAACAGGAATGGGCTTATTGGTTTTTGGGTGGATGCGTGGCCTTTCAGACCCTTCCTACCTTTCCCATAGCCCCTCCCTTAGTCCTCCCTTAACACCACCCATCTTGTAGTATTTCCCATTTTCCAGTCTCTCTCTACCATCCCTCCCACATTTACAATTAAAATGTATATTTGCATGTGGGGAAACTCCACCATCTGGGCAGAGATATCTGCATACAAAAAGACAGGAAAGATGGAGGTGGAACTTCCACACGTAGGTTTGTGAATAGCATTTTGTATTATGTTAGTAGGTGTCTAATGCATTGTTTTTACATATTTCTGTATAACCTGAAGGCATTATAGCGCATCAGCTTCAAGAGAGTTTTCCGGTTGTGGTGTCTACTATTTATTAATCACAGTTTAACTGAATGCCCGGAGATTTGCCTTATGGGACAATGAATATCCATTCTAGGTTCAATTTAACAAAGTGTTTTTGTTTGATAATGTTTCGGATACTCCTGACTTTGATGGCTTGATGCTATACTGCTGAATTCCAACTATACACTGAAGCACATTGTGAATGTTGTCAAAATATTTAGGTAGAAGCAAATTGTACTGCATGTAAACAGAAAGAGACCCATTCTATGAGATCTGTGTGTATGTTGTGGTACCTATGTAGTACAAAACTAACCAAAAGGCTGCAAAGCACTATACAGCACCACATTAACACAAAACAGTAAAGGAGTGATTAGGTAAAAAGCTGGGCTCTGAAAGTGTAGATGGGTAGTTACTTAGATGTGATTTAGTATTCTTTTAGAGATATGTTTTAAGCTCCTTCCTAAATTCCAGCAGGGTTGGTGTTGGACATGGCCTTCTTATGGGATTTTCCTGAAACATTTTGCTTTTTTCTCCCAGTTTTTTGCTGACGCTCATCATATGGCCTTAGGACTCTGGGCACTTTCACACTGTACTGCAGTGGGAAAGTGCACACACCCTTCCTACACATACCAGGAAGGGGCACTCATGGGCATGGTTGCAGTGCTGTACCCAGGAGTGCCCTATGAAAAGATACATCACATACCCACATCAGGTACGGCCCTGGCTACCAGGGGAACGCTGCACTGAGTGTGCCATACACTAGAAGACTTTGTCAACCATGTCTTAGGCCCGACAGTGCAGGCCTTTGGGGACGCATGTGTGCCTGTGTTCAGGGTGGAATCTCTCATGCCAGGAACAACTCTGAGCAGGCCTTATGCTTCCCCAGGGCAGGTACACCAAGGTGTGCCATGCCCCGGTAGGGAAGAACCTCCATATGGGATTTCCCTACCTAGGGGGCCAGCCTTTCCCACAGAGGCGGTCATTCTGACCCTGGCGGTCAAAGACCGCCAGGGCGGAGGACCGCGGGAGCACCGCCGACAGGCCGGCGGTGCTCCAATGGGGATTCCGACCGCGGCGGTAAAGCTGCGGTCGGACCGGCACCACTGGCGGGCTCCCGCCAGTGTACCGCCGCCCCATTGAATTCCGACCCCCCCTACCGCCATCCAGATCCCGGCGGTCCGACCGCCGGGATCCGGATGGTGGTAGGGGGGGTCGCGGGGCCCCTGGGGGCCCCTGCAGTGCCCATGCCACTGGCATGGGCATTGCAGGGGCCCCCGTAAGAGGGCCCCTAAATGTATTTCACTGTCTGCTGCGCAGACAGTGAAATACGCGACGGGTGCAACTGCACCCGTCGCACAGCTTCCACTCCGCCGGCTCGATTCCGAGCCGGCTTCATCGTGGAAGCCTCTTTCCCGCTGGGCTGGCGGGCGGCCTGAAGGCGACCGCCCGCCAGCCCAGCGGGAAAGTCAGAATTACCGCCGCGGTCTTTCGACCGCGGAACGGTAAGCTGACGGCGGGACTTTGGCGGGCGGCCTCCGCCGCCCGCCAAGGTCAGAATGAGGGCCAGAGTATGCTGATTCTTTTGTAGTGGCCTTAGGGCCCAGGGCATTGTCACCCTATACGGTCAGGGTGGAAGTGCGGATGCCCTTCCTCCACTGGTTAGAGAGTGGTACTAACCAGCGGGTACAGGACCTGCTGCAGCAGGCCAATGTGTGTGCACATGTACAATAGCGTTGTTGCTATGTGCTGAGCCTGTCAATGCAGGCCACTGTGTGTGCACAATGTTGTTCCATAAGGTATTGAGCCTGCCATTGTGTCTCAGTAGTGCACACTTGCACCATGGGGGTTTCATACATTTTGAGCCTTGCCTAGCTGGCCAATATGTGCATATTTGAAAAATGATGTGTTCATATATACAGAGTCTGGCATCCCTTGACAATGTGTCACAAGTGCAGAATGGTATTTTCACCTATATCCTGGGCTTGGCACAGTTAGCTAATATGTGCACACTTGCACAATGGTTTTTTCCTGTATATTGGGGGGTCATTACAACTTTGGTGGTCCCACAGTGGGACCACCAAAGCCGTGGGGAGGATGCTGCTGTCATGCCGGTGGCATCCTCCCCATCATATTACAATGTTTGTGCCGGGCTGACCGGTGAAAACACTGTATTATGATGTTCTTGCCAGGCTGACAAGTAGGAACAGTGCTACAGTATTGGTTTCAGCTCCCTTAAGGGAGCCAAGGCTAATACTGTACCACACCAGCACCCTCGGAATGCACGCTGTCTGCAGGGTGCTGAGCAGGGGGACCGCTGCACTGCCCATGCCCTCGGCATGGAAGTGCAGGGCCCTCCTATGGCCCAGAAGACTGTGTTTCGGCCAGCCTTTCCATGGTGGTGTCCCTGTCATGGAAAGGCTGGCAGAAACAGGAGTTGTGATCAGCATGGCTGCTCTGAGTTCAGCACCGCCCTGGCAGACCATAAGACTGACCGCTGTCAGCCCATCATGAACCTTGTTCCCAGTTGTGAAGCCGGTTCCCTGCCGGTCCGACCGCTAGGGTCGTATTGTAGCAGTTGGACCACATGGAGTGCGGTGGTCTGACCGTCACCACAGGACTGCTGATCTCAAGACAGGCAGCCTCCTAATGAGCACATGAGCCTGGCACAACTTACCAGTGTGTGCACACTTGCACACTGGTGTTTTTATCTATACTGAGCCTGTCACAGCAGGTCAGACAGCAGATCTGTATGGGTGCACTTGCACCTTTGTGGTGATCCTATACTTGTGTCCAGCCTGCCCCTGCAGGCTTGTGGGTGCAGCAGGGCACATGTGCCTAGGGAGTGCAGAATAACCATGTGTGTTCTCACTGCCCAGGAGAGCTGCTCTGCCCATAGGTTAACATGGGGGAAAGTTGATAATGAATCCTGGCTGCCATTGTTGATTGAAGTGGAGCAGCCTCATGATGTTTACTATCATTGGATTCACAATGACAAACCTTTTCTCAGGTTAAAGGTGGTTTTATCAATAATACCCTAGAAATGACACTTCTAGAAAGTGGTCATTTCTATGTTTTAAAAATTATTTCTGTGTGTCTTTTAATTCAGTTTCATTCCACTGGAAGTGGGGAAAAGCACATCTGTACATTCCCCAGTGACAGTTATGAAGTTTAGGACACCTGGAACAACAGACCTCTGCCATTTGAGGGCCTTGCTGGATAGATTGGAAGGAGACTTGCTGTTGTACCCCTGTTCTATCTGGAGGTCTCAGGGACAGCAAAGGCCTTCTGAGAGAGACCTAAAATGTCTATGAGTCAACTGGAGAGCAGTGCCCTTCTCTGCGACTACATTAATTGCTGGACTCCATCGGGTAGCAGCTGTGTCAGCATAGAATAAGCATTGCACCTGTAGACCAAAATTTCCTTGTGCTGAGCCTTCGTAGAACAGCCTGCACTCATGGAGGGTGGGCCTCATCGTGGGGCCACTGCACACATCAACATCTTGTTTGTTGTGAGCTGGTTCACTGGTTGCGGGACCCCGCATGGCCAACTTTTGTCAAGTGCATTGCATTTCTCACGTGTGACACCCAACTGCATGTGCTGTGCCCGACTCATAGGTTGTGAACCTCAGAGGTAGGGGTGCATCTGGAGCAGTGCCACATTCTACTTCATGTGGCACTGCTGAACTCATGTCTTTGTGTGTGATCAGATTGTCTGGTGTGGTTCAAGTCCTTGCACACCAAATATTATGCCTCATTTCAGAGAGGGGTTCTTCGTGTGATTGTCTGCAATTGTCTGCTGCAACTCAAGTCATTGCACACCCCACGTGTGCCTTATCCTGGGGAGGTACCGCACTGGAAACCTTTTCATGTGTGACTGAGCTTTCTGAGGTGACTCAAGTCATCACACTCCAGATGTGCCTCATTCCAAGGAGGCAGCACATTGAGCACTTTACATGTGGGATCATAACCTTCTGGTGCAACTCAAGACATCATGCACCAGACAACGTTCCTGCTTTCCTGGAGGTACGGACCTGGTAACTCTTCGAGTACAACCAGAATTTTCAGGGCAGCTCAAGTCATCATGCCCCAGACATGTGCCTACTTCCTAGGAAGTGTGGCTTTGGTAATTATTTGGGTATTGGAGAGCATGGCTGGGCATCAAGGGTGACTAGCACTTGGCCCCAGCAACCCTCCCCTGTGCTTTGCAGACCTCCGAGTGAACCTTTTGTTTGATGCCCAAACCTCTACATGTTAACTGTTGCCTGATCACCCATTATCTCTGTCTTCCCCCCTCAAACTTTTCCCCAGATTCCTGAGAAGTGTGACTTTGGCCGTGAGTGGCCTCAAGGGGGATGGGATAGCAGGAGCTGGTTGGCGGGTGGAGGGTGGTCTGGGGCCCTGGGTGTCTACAAACACAGTGAAATTAACCAGTCTGATGTCAGGGCACTGCCTTAGTGTGCTAGGAGTGAGTGTGTGCGAGTGTTTGCGTACAAGCCACCTGATATCTGTGGCACTGCTTAACAATGCAGAGTGAATGTAAGGGAGTGAGTGCAGGTGACTGTTAGAACAACTCAGTTGTGTTGGGGTACATGTTATTTCTTGTCAGAGAACCTCCCACGGTTGACATTGAGTTTTACTTGTGCAGCCCAGGCCACGAAGCTAATTAAAAGTTCTGCAAGTCTTAGGATGTACCTATTGCTCCTAATGTTGTGAACCAGGATGCACCCTGCAACATTGTGTCATTGAATTGGGGGTAATCTCTAGGGTGGGATTCATGTTGACAAGGGTTGGCACCGCATGAGGGTGCTGGGAGGGAAAGTATTATTATATTTTATTTTCTCAAGGGCACGTACTGTTTGTGGTGTTTAACACAGTCGGACCAAGTACTGCAATTAATAATTCTAATTGTGATTTATGCCCAGGTTTACAGGATGATTATGCTTTGTTAATAATGTGTGTCTTGAATACAAATCTTAATTACATACACCTTGTACAAAGTCTCTTTAGTGATGCTCAGTGTAATTGTGTGTGAAAGTGCTGTACCATTGCTTTACACAATGCCCCTGTGATAAGCCTGACTGCTCTGTGCCACCCTACCCAGAGGTCAGCACAGGTTATACAGAGTGTAATCACCCACCCCTGATGTGAGTGATAGGTTCTGCCTTGCTATAGTCTCACCTCAGCCAACCAGAATGTACCACCTCCAACAGGTGGTGAAGCCCTGATGGATTAAAAGATGCCACTGCAGATCGTGGGTGGAAGACTGAAAGCCTGCTGTCCTGTATTTTTCTTTTAGTATTTGTTCATCTGCAGTCTCAGTGTGTCCTCGTTGCAGCTATGTCAAGAATCGCCGAAAGTGGTAAGCTTGCAGGCAGATAGGCGGGGTTGCTGCTTGTGATGGCTTTGTAGATGATGTATCTGATTTTGAAGATGTTGTGTGATTTTATGGGGGCAGAGCGAATCTCCATCAGGATGGGCTTGATGTGATCATATTTCTTCAGGCCATAGATTAGCTTGTTTGGAGTCTAGGATTCCCTTAGAAGGACTAGGTTGGGGTCTGTGATTCTGTGGAGCAGGGTGTTGCCACCACCCAGATGCAAGAGTCTGAGTTTGTGAACTGCAATTTTGATGTTGCTTTCTGAGAGCAATAGTATGACTTTGTTCACAAGAGAGAGCTGGTACAAAGCCGCCCTAGTTTTCTTGATGATGTGTTCCTTGAAGCAGAGGTTGTTCTCCAGGAATCATCTGAGTGACTTGGGCAGGCAGGTCTGGCATGAGGTACACTCTGACTTTGTAGCATTGGCTATCTGGAGCCCAGGAGACTTTCTAAAAGAGTTTTGTGTCATCAGTGTACTAGTGAATTAAGATGGTGATACTGGGGAGTATAATCCCAAAGGGCTCAATGGAGAGGCTGAAGATGAGAGGGGACAAGGTGGAATGTTCAGTCAAGCTGTGGTTGATAGGGATCTGCTGAAACCTGGAGTCACGCATGTGAACAAACTTGTGTTGGTGTGTAAGTAGTAGGGGAGCCACTGAACAACATTGCCAGACAGTCCCATTTGAAACTTCAAGGTGTGGACGAGGGTAAAATGATGAATGGTGTTAGAGGTGGCTGAGAGGTCGAGGTATATCCAGAGATATGGGTCATCTTTATCTGTTGTTAGAAGTGCAACATCTGTGATTTGTAATGCAGCTATCTCTATGTTGCAATGTAATCTGAAGCTGGGTTGGTAGTAACACTGGAGAGGATTGACCTTTCATACATAAGCTGCTATGAGCAATAGAGACAGCAAGGAGGCTGAACTTATTGGGTACTGCATCTACTTCTTCCTGTGAGCCAGAAGTATGTCCATTCCACCCCACACAACTGGATAAGTTGTACCTACTGCTGGCCCTAAACCACTTCATGAAAGCTACAAGACACAAAGGGCCTGATCACGAGTTGGACGGGTGAACCACCACAACTCCAGTACAGTGATGGTGAGGCAGCTATCGAGGTGGTGGCCTCACCACTGTCATATTATGATATTTCCACTAGGCTGACCAACTGAAACATTGTATTACAAAGTTTCTGCCAGTCAACCCAGTGGAAACAATGCAACAGCATTGGCTTTGGCTCCCTGTGGGAGCCAATGCCGTTGCACAAGGCACCCTCGGAATGCCACTGTCTGCTGACAGGGGGAGCCCTGCACTTTCCCCACCATGGAAAGGCTGGTGGAAAGGAATGTCCTGATCAACACTGTGATGCCGAACTCGGCACCTCCATGGCTGACCATGACTTTGACGGCTGCCAACCCGTTGGGATCCCTCATCCTGGCAGAGGCATTGGTCTCCAGGTGGTCCTACCGCCAGGATTGTGCAGGCTTGACCGCCACCTCAGGTATGGTGGTCTCAGGATTGCCAAACTCGTAATGAGGCCCACAGTCTTCCTTTGGCCATTGTTTGTCATATAAACTGAAAAGGTCCCCCATATCCATCAGACAAGTTGTGCTACATGAGGGGGTGGAGGGAACTAGAAATCTGACAGTGGAGAGTGTTATACTTCAAACTTGAGGACATGGCTGGTGCCAGAAAAACAAAATGTTTACTCAGAAATTATGTAGAGGTTGCAGGTGAGCTTACCAGTCTGAGCTAGGTAGTTTTATCTGTGCACTCACTAAGGCATTATAACTGACATGTAATTGTAGTGGGTGCCTCCCTCCTTACATCACAACTTTTGGGCTTGACCCTTTCTGCAGGATCATCCCCAGACTTTTTTGCCTCAACCTCATATTCTGAACCCATTTTGTTGGCTTTTAGGACTCAGTGCACTTTACCACTACTAGCCAGTGCTAAAGTGTGTGTGCCCTCTCCTTACAATATGGCAGAATTGGCTTACATCTACTTGGCATATTTAATGTACTTGTAAGTCTGTAGTAAGATGGCATTTACTGTACCTGGGGCCTGTAAATTGAATGCTACTATTAGGACTGCAACACTGGTTGTACCACTCACTTAGGCAGCATTTTAAACTTGCGTCAGGCCTGCCATTCCAGCCTGTGTGAGCGTATTAAACTTCCATGTCGACCCGCCAAAAATAAACATTTTCCTGGGCCCAAAACATATTACAATACATATAAGTCACCCGAAGGGTAGGCTCTGAACAGCCAAGAGTCCAGGGTGCAAAGTATTTAATAAAAAGTGGGACACATACTTATAAGTTTTACATGTCCTGGCAGTGAAAAACTCGTACATTTTTTTTTCATTACTGCACAGCCTACCACTCCTATCACATAACACTGCAGTTACCTTATTGAATTTTATACGCGTAATTTCTAAATGGCACAAGGAAGTATGTTCAAGTTTTGGTGTCTCTGGAGTTGTAAGAAAACTAACTTATGGTGGAGTCGGATTTTTAAATTACAATTTTGAAAATCCCGCTTTTAGAATGTTGCCATTTTCTTGACTTAGCTATTTGGTGCTAAATCCTGTCTCTGGATAACATGACTGGGTGTAGTTGACAGTTGGGGCTTGTGTATTCCCTCTAGACAGCCACACTCAATGGGGAGCGGGAGTTCTTAGGCATGATTGAATATGCCACTACTGGCAGGATGGGAGGGACCTCGACCCAGCCCCACTTACACTTGAATAGGCTGTGTCTCCACACAAAGGGCTACGTACCCTCTGTAGATAGTCTGGAGCCAGGAAGATAGGGCACCTGTGCACGCTTCAGCATTGACTCCTAGCGGAAGACTTCCAATGCAAAGCTCCAGCAATGCCCAAGATGCCTGACCTGCTTTTTGTGCTAGGCCAACAATATCCTGTCATGCTCTCCCTGTTCCTCATGCCCCCTCCATTACGAACAGGACTCTTGGCATGGATTTGGGAAGGTAAATTTCAGCAGACCTAACCTGATGACTGTAGCTGACTTGCGCTCCATTGTGGTCAGCCTGAAAGTGTGACTTTGACCTGGTCCAGAATGACCAGCTATTCCAAGTTGTAACTTTGTGCTTTTTGGTGCTATTTTCACTAAAATCTTTAAAAAATCACAACTCTGGTTCTTCTGATTGGAGGTTTGTCACTTTTGGTCTTGTTCTATTTATTTAATCTTACTCTATTGCTCTAATGTGGTGTTTGAAGTGTTGCACAAATACTCTACACATTGCCTCTATGTTAAGCCTGACTGCTCTGGGCAAAGCTGCCAGAAGGTTATGCACAGGCTAATATGAGGTTGGTTTGTGCCTCACATTAACAAGGACTGTGGTTGCTGATTGACTAGGACTTACACCCAAGTCAAAGAACAACCCAGTTTCTCACAAGTAATAGCTAATGAAAATAAATTATATGCTCTAACTTGAATAGTGGACTACAGAAGGATAGGGCGTGGTCAAAATAGGAGTAAACAAGGAGAGATATTTTCACCTGTAGGCGGCAGTAAAGGTAACAATAAAAGCTTTTCAAGAAGAGACATGTCAAATCACTGTCAAAAATGTCTGAAAGTATTGAGGATAGACTTATACTCGGACTACATAACAATGTAGTACTAGGATCTTACATAATCAATGGTGAGGCAAAATTGCAAGCAGTGGAAGAAAATGAAAATGTGAAAGAAAAGTCTTTCACACAGGTGGCTTGCAACCATGTATGGTTTGGACATGTCAACAATATACACTGGGCACTGCGCTGGACATGAAATATAAGATTGGGCAAATTTAGAATACCAAGTATGCAGCATGTACAAGAGTTACAAGAGCCCTTTTTAGGGTTAAACAGAGAGAGTTAAATCACAATAAAAGGTTTTTATTCTTGCCAAAATTTAACAGAGAGATGAGTAGAGCCCGAGTACTTCTCAAACTCAGAACAGAGCACATATCTTAAACTAAGGGTCACTTACATGAGACTGAAACAAAACAATATTGTTTTCAGTATTGAAGGGTCGAGTATATAAAACATGGGCTGTTTCATAGTGAATAAGTGCACAAATATGAATTCTACTTATGTGTTAATTCTTAGGTAAATTGCCTCTGTTCTGGAGGTTTTGTTATCTGCAAAATCATATGGGATGTTTCTTTCCTATTACTTCCAGGCTCCTTCTCGATCCAGCAGTAACGGTTAAATTAGGCACCAACACTTCTGGTATTTGACTTCACATTTTGAGCTGAGCACAATTTGTGCTTGCACTGGGGTTTTTTCTGGCTCAGTGTCCTAGAGGTGTTGAATGGAGAAAATTGCACACGGAAAAAGTGCTGTAATTTTAATACTGTGAAGCTTTACTTGTCAATAATTCATAGTGGGGTATACATGAAGTTGAATTTACATATGAGTAAATCTACATGTGTACATCTATTTTTACACTGACCCTTACACTTTGTAAAGTTACTAACAAGTGTAGACTTACAGGCCCTGAAACCCCCAAAGTTTAGGGGGTGGAGTCTATAAAAAGTAAATTATGATTGTAAAGTAACTTACTAGTAATTTTACAACTGTATTTTACATTTCAAACTCTTGGTGGAGACTTCCGCAACCTAGGCGGAGGACTATCTTTGATAAACCATAGAGACAATTATAAAAGTTTATTTAACTTTCAAATTTTTTTTTAAATATCTTATGTCTAATAGTAATTGTTAGAAATTGAGTCTCTAGTTTGCAGTCAGTTTACACCCTGTCCAAGTAGGGACTCTCACTCTAGTCAGGGTAAGGGAGTCACATACCTAAGATAACCCATGCTCACCCTGTTGGTAGCTTGGCACAAGCATCAGGCTTATCTCAGAGGCAATGTGTAAAGTATTTGTACACACACTCACAAACACACAGTAACACAGTGAAAAACACCACAGAAGTACTCAACACAAGTTTAGAAAAATAGCCAATATTTATCAGAGTACAACAAGAAACAAATCACAAATATCCAACATACACAAGAAATGATATCAATTTTTTAAGTTAAAAGAGTCTTAATCCATAAGAATCAATGGATGCATTGTTTTAGCGCAAAGAACCTGGTATGCATCAAAAATAAAGCCACAGGAGAGGTGATGCATCAGAAAAGCAAGCAATGCGTTGATTCCTTACTCGCAAGTGAGCCAGTGCATTGATTCTTTCCCCAACAGGTAGGCGATGCGTCTATTCTTTCCCTGCAGGACAATAATGCGTTGATTTCCTGCCACACAGACTTGGTTCCTTGCCCTGATGTTGAAGATTTAATGCATGGAAAATCCAGATGCACAGCAATGATGGATCTGCTCTGAAACAGGCGATGCGTCTGATGGCGCTGCCTCGATTTTATAGACACAATGCAGGTTCTGCATGGGTTTTTCTGTCACAACGGCCACGTTGCGTGGATTTTTCTTTAGATCATCAGCTCCCATGTCCAAGGGCCCAGGGACTGGATTTAGTGCCACTTGGCAACTCAGGACTCTCAGCAGAAGAGCCCAGGCACTGGCACATGAAGTCTTTGATGGCCCTGAGACTTCACAACAGAAGGCAAGCTCAGTTCAAGACTTTGGAGAACCTTGGAAAGCAGAATGTAGAAAGCAAAGTCCAGTCCTTTCACTCCCAGGGCAGACATAGCAGCAGCAGCAGGCTATCACAGCAAACCAACAGGCAGAGTGGCAGGTCTTCCTCAAGCATCCAGCTCTTCTCCGTGGCAGAATGACCTCAGTCCAGAAGTGTTCTTAGGTTGTGGTGTCAGCAGTCTGATGCTTATACAGGGAGTGCAGAATTATAAGGCAAATGAGTATTTTGACCACATCATCCTCTTTATGCATGTTGTCTGACTCCAAGCTGTATAGGCTCGAAAGCCTACTACCAATTAAGCATATTAGGTGATGTGCATCTCTGTAATGAGAAGGGGTGTGGTCTAATGACATCAACACCCTATATCAGGTGTGCATAATTATTAGGCAACTTCCTTTCCTTTGGCAAAATGGGTCAAAAGAAGGACTTGACAGGCTCAGAAAAGTCAAAAATAGTGAGATATCTTGCAGAGGGATGCAGCACTCTTAAAATTGCAAAGCTTCTGAAGCGTGATCATCGAACAATCAAGCGTTTCATTCAAAATAGTCAACAGGGTCGCAAGAAGCGTGTGGAAAAACCAAGGCGCAAAATAACTGCCCATGAACTGAGAAAAGTCAAGCGTGCAGCTGCCACGATGCCACTTGCCACCAGTTTGGCCATATTTCAGAGCTGCAACATCACTGGAGTGCCCAAAAGCACAAGGTGTGCAATACTCAGAGACATGGCCAAGGTAAGAAAGGCTGAAAGACGACCACCACTGAACAAGACACACAAGCTGAAACGTCAAGACTGGGCCAAGAAATATCTCAAGACTGATTTTTCTAAGGTTTTATGGACTGATGAAATGAGAGTGAGTCTTGATGGGCCAGATGGATGGGCCCGTGGCTGGATTGGTAAAGGGCAGAGAGCTCCAGTCCGACTCAGACGCCAGCAAGGTGGAGGCGGAGTACTGGTTTGGGCTGGTATCATCAAAGATGAGCTTGTGGGGCCTTTTCGGGTTGAGGATGGAGTCAAGCTCAACTCCCAGTCCTACTGCCAGTTCCTGGAAGACACCTTCTTCAAGCAGTGGTACAGGAAGAAGTCTGCATCCTTCAAGAAAAACATGATTTTCATGCAGGACAATGCTCCATCACACGCGTCCAAGTACTCCACAGCGTGGCTGGCAAGAAAGGGTATAAAAGAAGGAAATCTAATGACATGGCCTCCTTGTTCACCTGATCTGAACCCCATTGAGAACCTGTGGTCCATCATCAAATGTGAGATTTACAAGGAGGGAAAACAGTACACCTCTCTGAACAGTGTCTGGGAGGCTGTGGTTGCTGCTGCACGCAATGTTGATTGTGAACAGATCAAAACACTGACAGAATCCATGGATGGCAGGCTTTTGAGTGTCCTTGCAAAGAAAGGTGGCTATATTGGTCACTGATTTGTTTTTGTTTTGTTTTTGAATGTCAGAAATGTACATTTGTGAATGTTGAGATGTTATATTGGTTTCACTGGTAATAATAAATAATTGAAATGGGTATATATTTTTTTTTGTTAAGTTGCACAGTAATAGTCACCTGCACACACAGATATCCCCCTAACATAGCTAAAACTAAAAACAAACTAAAAACTACTTCCAAAAATATTCAGCTTTGATATTAATGAGTTTTTTGGGTTCATTGAGAACATGGCTGTTGTTCAATAATAAAATTAATCCTCAAAAATACAACTTGCCTAATAATTCTGCACTCCCTGTACACATTTCTGCCTTTGAAGTGCACAAGACCCTGCTTCTTTTAGTCCTGGCCCCAGTCGATACGCCAATCATGAAGAAACCAATCACCAATCCAGTTTAGAGAGAGAGCACGTGTACTTTAGCACTGGTGAGCAGTTGTAAAGTGCCCAGAGTCCTAAAGCCCACAAACGCTGGTCAGACAAAATAGGAGGAAGACGTTTGGGGATGACCTTGCAAAAAGGTCGAGGTTCAACAGTAACGTAAACTAAATGTATAATTTGTTTTAAATGTAGAATAAATAAAAAATGCTATAGCTTTGTTAACCTAATTTCGGTTAAAATATTTAATACAGTCAAATACATTAAATTAAAATAAAATGAATTGTTAAAGATATATATTAAACCCTCATAAATTAATGTTTATATGTACTTATTATTTATTAAATCTTGTTACACATTTTGTATAGAATTCATTTAAATTATTTGAATTATTTAGAAATGTAAAATTACATTTATTTTACCTTATGAAGGCTATTTAAATATTTTATAATAGAAGTTTTATTTTAATGTATTTGTAAAAGTGTACATAAAATGTACTTATTTTTAAAAAAAAATCCCTAGGGGTTTTATTTGAAGTCCCTGCCTCAGTTATTTTCGATGAGAGTGTGTTGCTGTCCCAGGGGTTGGCCATTTGTGGTGCTTTACTTCTTGCAGGCCTGAGCTACAGGACTTTTTCTACTGTTATGGATCATTTTTAGTGCTAGGAACTATAGAAGTGCACTTGTTCAAGAGCCAGGGCTTTCTCTTTTCAAAGTGGGTGCATGTCCTTCCCAAAACCCCTCCCTAGCTCTACCTTGAACCCATGATCCCTAAACTCCTACCATTTAGTAGTAGGTATTCACCATTTTCCCGCCACCCCTTCCTGTCTTTGCACATTTACTCCTAACATGTAGATATACATGTGCTGAGATCTCTACAGCTGGAGCGGTAACATGTGAGTACTATTTTAGTACTAATAGGCGTACTGTAAAGTAGTTTGCGAGTAAGCCTTCTGGTTATTTGTGACTCTGTAGGAGGAGAACCTTGAATTCAGTGGGAAACGCCCAGGCTACTAGAGGAACATCTGGTAATTGAACAAAATTACACCACAGCCTCGACAATGATGGTTCAGAGAATGTCACTAAAGTGTGTTTCTTGTATACATTTGAAAGATTGGGCAAGAGGATGATTTCTTCTCATAGCGAGCGACAGTGTGCTCTTGGCCGTGGGAGCTCTGTGATTCCAAGGGGCATTTTTTATTATCACTTTCAAGATAAACATCTGATTCCATGACAAAACGTAGGCGAGAAAGCAGAAACACGCTCGGAGATAAAAGCACAACGGCTGGCGTTTAAATGCAGTTTGAACTCCAGGAAGTGAGAGTCTGTGCAACGTGATAGCGTCTCTCTCAGCCCGGCAAAGCGTAACGTGGAACAATTTCCAGCTAACAAATCTGGTTATGTAGCACGCGGCGGCCCCTAGGACGCATTTGCCGGAAGTATCAAAAGCACGGATTGATTACTCTATAATGGGCGTCCACTTTCCTCATATTTTGTCAGTTTATGATTCGGAGCCCTTTGAGAGCTGAGATTATGCCGGCTTCCAGGGAGACATTTCACATGTGAACAATTACCCCTGGCTACGGATTAGGGCCCACCGCGGTGGGTGGGATAGTGAACTCACGCGCACAGGTCACGGGCAGGGTGTTCAGACCTTTGAGCCGCCCCTTCCAGGGGGGCCTCGGCCCTTCTGAAACCGTTTGAATTGCCGTCCAGTCTTGAAAGGATCGAATATGTTTCCTACTTAACCAGTTTTCTTAGGGCACCGCGATAATTAAAAACATATGTCGCCTATCGTGGAGCGGCGGGACGACATAGACTTGCCAATGCTGCACTTTGAAAGCTTTTGATTTTTTCACCCGTCAGGATCAATGTCAGGTTTTACAGGGGAAGCAATGCTCGTTTCTAAAGTAAGATCTTTGTTATTATTATTGTTATTATTATTATTATTAATAATAATATTAGTCGCAGAAGCAACAATCACCTACAATTTTTACCACAGCCCCGCCTTTCTGGTTGCGGAAACAGAGGGACGTGTCATCCCTTGACAGTGCTTTATAAGCGTTTCCTGTACTGCGAAAGGAGATCATACGTGTTAAATCACGAAATTCATAATTATCGAATTGATGCGGCTGCAGAAAAGCACATTTTGTTGTGCCACTTTAAAAAAAAAAAAACTCGCACAGCAATATTGATCACAATGCAAATAGTAATTTGTTCTCATTTAAAATATGGTATTGATTCCGAGGAGTTGGGTGATGAATACTGCTAATAAATGATTTCTAAATGGAAATTGTTAACGATTTTTTTCTGCAGTGTCTACGGTTTTTGTGAGATTTCCGCATGTTACAATAAATGCAGAGATGTATTTTTCTGCCTCTGTCTATTAGCTGCCCAACTTTTTGTGTTGCTGCGAACATACACGTTTTTCTGCAGCAACCACATATTTCTCAAACTCCGCTGCTGTTTATTTATGTACGTATCTTATATCAGTGTATGTTACACTCCAGATTATTAAGTATGTGAGGGAGGAGTGAAAGGTGCACAATGCAGTATATTTTTTTTAAAAGCCAACAAACCCGGTATTGAGTGTGTATGCATTTTCTGCTTGTTGCAAGGTTGGCTGACTTTGGTTCCTCAGGCGTGAGTGGTGTTGCAAGGTTTCCATGGCAAGCAAGGAGAAGGGGCCCAGCCCTTTGCAGATTTCCGAGTCCCTTAACCGCCCTGCACTCCTCAGTTATTTTCAACCTAATTTGCACATTCCATTTTACCATTACCACACACATTCCATGGCATTCCCATTTCCTGCATTGCAGTTGTAGGCATAACCCTGTGAAGAGTGAGACAGGTGGAGAAACTTGTGTCTTTGGGATTGTTTCTGGCTCGTTTTAGAATAAGAAAATTATGACTAGACACGACTTTACATCACTGTACTAAGCCTGGAAATGCAAAACGTAAAGTGAATGCAGTTGGAGAGTGAAGTTTACAATGAAAAATTGAAGATAATCCTGTAACTATGTTTTCGACAATTTTACTCAACACTAAAAGTAAAAACTTTTTAAAAATCAGATTACTTCCTATTAGTCAGTTATATTGAGTTTTAGCTTTATGAGTGTGTCTGAATAAGAGCCTCAAAGACCAATAGTATTCGAGGACTAAATTGCAGAGATCCCTTCAAAGCCAGGAGATCAAATCTTCGAAACCGATACCAGCTAATATGGCCTTCCTTCATTCCAAGCACTATGAAAAGAGTACTACCGAGGCAGGTGATAGCATCAACTACCCTTACAGTGTATGAAAGCGGATCCTTCGTGCAACACATCTGGGCCTCACTTTTGTTTACAGTGATTTTTTCTCTGGGAGGATGCCGCCAATTTATAATGGTGTTCATGAACTTTTAGCATTATTATAATGACCACAGCGCCCACTTGTAAAAATGTTCCCCTGTGCAAGAGCGAGTGACACTTCCATCAGGGAAGGGCGGCGTCTTACATGGTGAAGCCGCCGGAACAGCAAGCTTCTCTCACACTCAGAGCAGATGCAGCACAGATACCAGCTATGCAAGTTTCAATAGTTCATTGGGAGATGAAAGGACTGGCCATCAGTGGTGTAGGCTTGCCTCAAGGACGGGAAAGGTGCAGCAGTTGGCAGTACCAGTTCAACCTTCCTCAGGCACTTTGAACAAAATGCAGTGAAGGACAGCGCTGCATGTTTGCCTCATGCACCTAACAACCCTCAGTGCAAGAACATGCTGCATTCACACTCATTGACAGAATACAAACACAGGGCAAGTAAACGAAAAACTCACCAAATAAGTATCACACAGGGTATCAGCTGTCCAAGCTTCTTTCACACACAAAGCAGGTAAGGCATGGGGCAGCAACAATACAAGCTTGCATCACTGGCACCGTTTTGGTACAGCACAGGCAGAAGAACAAGCTTTCCTCACAGACAGAAGACAGCAGTGCATGCATTTCGCACAGACACAAAGATACATCACAAGCACCATCAATAAAGACATCACTCCCACGCACACAGCAGGTGCACCATTGAAGTATTAGCTGCATTCACACACATTGCAGGTACAGTTTGGCCAACAATAGTAACAACTAAGATTTACCACTCACTGAACATGTACAGCACAAGCAAAAGTGCAAGATTCACTTAACAAAGAACATGTGCTGGAATGGCAGGAGCAGTACAAGCTCTCCTTATACACAGCAAATCTGTTTACAGACACTCCCTGTCCCTTGAACTCACCCTTGCAGCTTTCTGCTTTCTCCCTTTGTGACGCTTTTCTGTCTTTCTCTTCTTTCGTATCTCCTATATGTGTCTTTTGCTCACAGTAATTGCGTGATGCAGACAAACGAGTGCCGGCCCTGAAAAATAAGTGCCCGTGGTCTGCACCGGAAACCACCAGCTCAAATTAAGCACTGCCTTGCATATTTACACTGCTCATAGTTCCACCACAGTCACAACAGCAGAAGGGGTGGCAGTGCAGAAGTTTAGGGAGGAACCATCAACAGTAGTTTGAAACAGGTCTTTTTCTGTTTTTACTCCCACAAATACTTATGAGGGCAAAACACTGAGAAAAAACATGTTATTAAACAAGACACAACAGCTCCACTGATTGTTCTGACCATCTGACCCTGCCAGTCGGCAAGAATGAGCTCAACTTAATACATTTTGTAAATGAAAGCAGAGCCATGCAACATGGCCATTCATGGTCTACTTTTGAGCAAGAGCAGTGGGTCCTGTCACATGGTACATGTGAGCATGAGCAATTGTGACACACACACAGCAGAGCTGTAAATCATTAGTGAGCTTGTGTTTTATTTACTGCTTTTCTCACCATTAATGGACAACTGCTGTGTTCCTAGGACTGCACCAAGAGGACCCACAGAAGCAGCCAGTGCAGGCGGGCTCTTCTCATATGTGTGCCCCATCTCCACACCAGCTGCACCACTGATAGCTACGCCCCTGTTAGGATTTGTTCTTACTTTTTCTGCCTGACTCAAACATACAACAGAACACTTATATGCTGAACCCCCCCTCGTTCTAAAGCACATAGAAGCAATTTGGCTATGCAGGATGTGTGACACAGATGAATATAAACATAAAAATTACACCTGCAAATTGTGCAAATGTTCGAGGACTTTTTGTCTTTGTTTTTCCAAGCATATCACTTATATTAGTCTAGTTGGTAATGCTTTTTGTTTTTGCAGTGTGGTGTTCTTTTCTTCTACTCAGCACTGTTCCCTTTTTTCATTTTCATTTTTTTTTAGCATTGCACCACTGTTTTACTCTTTCCTGTTTAGTGTACTTTCGATGGCATGTATGATATTGAGGCCTAAAACTCAAAAGAATAAATACAGAACACAGTGCTGCATTACTTCCAAGGTCCTTGAGCGTTTTATAAAATTCCCTGACCTCATGACTAGTACCAACCATTCACACAAATCAAACATGGCGGTTAACCATGACTAAAGCACTTATTGCCTCCTCCATTGCTGCACATGTACAAGATTGCATTTTGTACACTGCACACATGCCATTGATGGTGGCTAATGCAGGGCCTAACTTCACACTTAGGAGTGATGAGACATTGGTTCGGTCTGTTACCACTGGGCATAATTTGGGATATATATGAAAACTTCCTTCTGCTGGATGGAGCGTAATAGTGGAATGAAAAAACTTTTCATGGCCTTTGACGGAATACATGTAGTGTGAAGCATTCTGTGGAGAAGGCGGAGCACGTAAATAAATACTAAATGGATTGTGCTTATTCCCCTACTCGGATCAATGCTTTGCCCCGCTGGGTCAAGAATCACGCGATTCTAGGTAGCTTGTAAGTATTTATTTTGTACGGTTTCTAAGATGTTATATTGGATTTAAAGTGTGGCTTCACCATGCCTGGACCTGACTATAGTGGTACAAAAGGTGGAAAATGACTGCTCTGACTGTGGAAGAGCCTAAAAGCCTAGGCATGCAACAGCATGTGATGTTATGAGTGATGTGATGTGGTATTCGATTAACATCATCACAAGCTGAATAAGACTCTGATCTGTTCTGTAACTAGATTAAAAGTCACTGGCATCCAACAGTGCTATAAAGCCACATCAGTGGCAGAATAGGCGTTCTACAAATGCCAACAACATGACAGACAATTACATAACAAGATGTTCTAATGCCTCTGTATAGACACTTGCTCAGTCCCATGAAGGCAGGCATTCCCAGACAAACCATAGTCACCTTCAGAATCACAGCTCTGTCAATGGACAAACTGTGGGCTTTACTGCTGCAAAGTGGCTGCTAGTCGGCATACCACTACTATGTAAATGCAATGCAAATATTCCCATCTTGCCTGCTTATGTTTGTTCCAGTGTAACATAGTAACACAATAAATAAACTGATGTGACAGAGCACTTGTAGATAGAAATAAGCAGACATTTAGCCCTCCAGTTTATCCATAAAAAGGCATGTCTTTCTGACCTGCCTTCCTCCATTTTATAGCAGGATAAATACACAGTTGTTATATGATTTTGCTGTCTGCACCAGGTCAGTCTGTAATCTTCCTCTCCGTTCAGCAGTTGTCCTGCACCAAATATATTCTCAGCAGAGCTAAATGCAAGCAAACTGGATCACAGACCTTTTTAGATCTTACCCGAGAAGAACATGCTCAGTCTCTTGCAAGACATTTTGTTTACTAAAAGGGGCTTGGAGTCCTCCTGTTGATTACTTTTAGTTGGCTTCATTGTCTGTCTTATTTCCTGCCCCGTGATTGGCCAGCATATGCCGGTTTCACTACCTCTTTTTTCATTTGAGGCGTGGCCCAAGTACTGATTGCTTTATTTTGATTGGTGTCCTTCTCACAGCTTGTGCTCTCATTGAAGTACTATTTTATTATTTATTCTTCCCCTGTTATCAATGTCTGTGTTGCTTCTTCCCTCCCACCCCCCACTCTCCCGTTGTCCATGTTGGCTGTTCGCTTCCACCCTCCCTCCTGTTGCCTGTGTTGCCCCCCAACCTCAAAAAAGCACTATAGCACTGCCAGCATTGGCCACAACATAGCTCTTTTATCGCTCCCATTTTGCTTGTTCTTCTACCCTCCCCAAACTCCTGTTGGTAGGCGAGACATATTGGTTTCGCCAATGCTTGTTTTATTTACTTTATCCTCTTCTCTGCTTAAGTGTTTGGAAATTGAATAGTGCAGACAGACTTCATGAAATTAATTATAAAAGAAAGAAAACAGTGCTTATGCCATTGTTTACACCTAAAATATGGAATGTGCTTCAAATACCCAGAATAAAGAATATTGTACAAATAAGACAATTGAATCCTTTTATTTAAATTCATGCTATTTGTGTACACCACGCTGGATTGTAGATGGTGCTCATTGTATGCAACATCCACGTAGTTATAGAACCTTTGTGAGGACGGAGAAATGGATACAATTGGCGTTGGAGATAAAGTGGTAGGGACGCACCCATGGCTCGATTTAGAACCTGCGCGGCAAAACATCAGTATTGTCATTCAGTGGGAATGATATCCTGCGCATTTAGAAGGTCTCCAGGAATACTGGGGAATGTCACCAACGTTCATTTTGGCTTAAGCCCTGTGGCTGCAAAAGGCTGCCAGATAGAGTTAGTGAAAATCCAGTTAGGAGTGCGGTATCGTCATGCAGTCAGGTAAAGTCTGCAATTAGTGCAACTCCGCATAGCAAAAAAGGCCGGTAGGCGCCTGGCGTTTTCTAGTGCTCTGCAGCACTACCAGTGGGGTTTAGATGACACCGGAGGATCATGTCTCACACAACCACACTGCTTGTTACTGCCGAGTGCAGTTCTCCGAACCGGAAGAAGCAATCTTGCCACTGTGACTGCAGCGACCAGTGTGGCCTTTAGAGGGGGGTTCAAGCTGTGGCAGAAGTGTGTAAAATCCAAGTAGGAAATACTTTTTTACCTGCGGACTTCTGAACAACTTCCCTGCCCTTTGCGTCTCACCTCTCTGTCTTCCACATCTACGTGGCCTACAAACCTCAAAACATAAAAGAGTTTCAAAAACTTGCAACACAGAAACAATGAAGTAGTTGCTGAGCAAACAGTTTTGAAGCCAGGTATTCAGTGCAGTGATGAACCCAGCATCACTCTGCTCGATGCCATGTAGATATTATTGTCCCATTTTCCCTTTTGATCTGGAAAAATTACACCTTGTCACCCGGCGTGAATGCTAATCACAAAAATAAATTACTCGTAATAATGGTTGTCAACAGAATAAAAGACTTGTTGCTTTGCTAAGCAGATCCCAAATGCCACTAACTTACAAGCAGAAGGTCCCAAAGAGTTTGTTTCTCTCAACATACTTTCAGAGCATTTTTCTCAACCCCGTAGGAAATAGTTAAACACATTTGTGTGTCTATTAAACGAATAAATACTAATGAGTAAACAATTTGAATTCAATTTAGCTTATGTAAAAGATTTGACACATTATAAGTAACCTTAAGTGTGACAATGTACTGTGCAAACAGGCAACATCACTAACAGAGGCGTGTCATACAAAGCCAATGTCTAAAACCAAAGTAAAGTGCCAGGTGGAGTGCTTCAATTAAAGTAATCTCGTGCACTGGTAATCACTCGAAGCCACATTCCAGTACATCATTTTTTGCCCACTACATAAAATGTGCAATTCACTCTATATCTTGACCCAGTAGGAATGGTGCAGACTGAATGGGAGGTACTACTCCATATTAACGGGGAGGACATTGTGCACGCTGAAGGAGAGTTAAAGAATCGGGTTGATGGACACAAAGGGCCTGATTACAAATTTGGAGGACGGTGTTAAACCGTCCCAAAAGTGACGGATATACCACCTACCGTATTACGAGTTCCATAGGAAATAATGGACTCGTAATACGGTAGGTGGTATATCCTCCACTTTTGGGACGGTTTAACACCGTCCTCCAAAGTTGTAATCAGGCCCAAAATGTTTCAAACTGAGTGAGCGTAACTGTTCATTGGCAAAGGAAAATACAATTCTTCAGGTAGGTTGAGTGAAAGGAGTACAATCTTGGGGAAGAACATATCACAGGTTAAGGAAATTGAGTTTGTTCAGTCTGAAGATAAGGATGTGATACAGGCATAGGCAGATAACATGCTAAATGCTGCATGAAAGGCAGTGCTCCAGAATATGGCACCGAATTAGATCAGGTCAGCGGGAGAGCTGATCATGAAGACTGTTGGAAAGTTAATTGCATTGGTAGTGAAAATATGGATGTTCCAGGCTGAGAGAGAAAATATATAAGACATAGAGGGAGGCTTTAATCCAAGTAATAAGAAAATGAATTGCCTGGGAAGTGAGAAACTAAGGGAAATATAGGAGAAGTAGTTTTGTGAGGGAGAAGGTGGCCAATAAAGTGGGAGAGCACAGTGTGCGTTCTGCAAGACAAGGAAAATGTTCCTCTTTGGGGAATATTAAATGTTCTAAATGGTTATTGTGGAGAAGAGGAATAAGGGATGGTACGAGCAATGGAAGCAAATATGATTCAAGATGAGGGAAGATGGTACGACTGGAAGAAGGTGAGTTGCTCACAGTTGAGTATGAGCAGGTAGCCCAGGCTAAAGTAAATGACATTTTCGAAGTAGATGGAGATGGTCAGGTAGAGAGAGATGACCAACCCCAGGTAAAGGGAGAAGAGAAGACTTAGACAGAAAAAGAGCTGATGGTACTCTCTGAGGGAAGTCATACTGTCCAGTCAGAGGGGCCAATGTCACAGAACAGTGCATTTCCCTGCAGGACCCACACCAGTTTGTAGACGCTGTCTGAAGCCCATCGGGACCCACAAATATTCACAGTTTAGACGCACATTTTATGAAAAACAAACGAGCCCCGCGAAAAAATTACAACCAAGCCTAGTAGTTCAACATCTATATTTGTTTTCCGATCTTTTTTTGCAATATCAACATATTACACCTATTTCTGTTTTTATAAAGTTCTAATTTGTTGTAACTTCGTGTTTATTCGTCTTCCTCAATCAATCAATCACTATAATCTTTATTCGGTCAGAAAGTAACCATAAAAGCAGATAATAAAATACACAGTACATCAATCTTCAAATGAAAGAAAACCTTACAGAATTCAATAAACAGCAAATTACATAATGTAAAAGGCGACTCTAATTAAAAATATTAAAAATTAATACATGTCAATCCACAAAAAACAATCAATCCGGAAATGAGAATATGTTTTTAGCTAATACATTTTTTTCTTTTATGCAGCATATTTTTTCTTCAACTTCTGGGCATTCAAAATAAAATGTAATTCAGCGAAACATTATTGGAAAGGATAAACTTTGTAAAAGGGACAAACCCTCTATATGGGTCATAGGAATCTTATCTCTCAGAATAGGACATAAGAAGCAGACCCCTAAAGTTCTGTAGAGTGCACAAAAAGCATAAAGTGGGCGAGACAGCATCACATGGACAGCACAGAAGCTACATGCAAGACGAGCCTGACATGGGAAAGGCAACCAAAAAATGGATCATATTAAGGCAAAGTCTTGCAAGATAAAATCTATGCTCAGTATTTTAAATCCAGGTTAAGTAGGTTCCATCCCTGTAGAGGTAGAAATTGGCATATATCTAACAATCGAAACCATGTAAAGGGCTGTAACTATTCTTATTTCTCTAACCTCATAAAATGTTTCTTTCACTAACATCTTCGTCCTAGGGTTAATACTTCCTGAATGGTAAAAAAAACACCTAACTCCAGTTAAGAAAATGTATTTTTTTTAAATAAGCTAACCAGGGAATAGCAGACATACAATTCAGATTCATGCTGTACTCTATCATCTTGCGTGAAAAGACAGTCTCAGGAGTAGACCACAATTAGAGCCATAATAAAAGTGTGGCTACTCTTACTTGGTCCTCCAAAAAAGCCAAGACCAAGCTCCTGAAGGGAAATAGGACTGGATGTTGTCTTCGGGATGGCCAGTAGTCTACACAACCATTTGTCTTCAGCAGCCTGTAAATTATCAAAGCCAGCATACTCCCATACACGAGCTCCATATGTCCCTGATATAAGGCATTCACTGTCACAAAGTGTAACCATTCCTTTAAGAGGCTTTTGACCTAGCTTTGTTGCAAATCTACAAATCGATTCACACGGTGCCACCAGCTTCTGTGTTCTTAAAACAGTGAGCCTGTCCCAACTCAGGTTTGTTTC
This sequence comes from Pleurodeles waltl, assembly GCF_031143425.1. Classification (NCBI taxonomy): domain Eukaryota; kingdom Metazoa; phylum Chordata; class Amphibia; order Caudata; family Salamandridae; genus Pleurodeles; species Pleurodeles waltl. The sequence goes on from NC_090451.1 coordinate 394,171,113, forward strand.
AAATAGGATACCTACGTAGGTGAAACTGGGGACTTTGGAGATCGGGGTATCCCAATGAAAAAACTCTTGGTTGCAACATTCTCTGGGCTGCAAGTCAAAATAAAATACCTCTGGTGGCTGAGCTTCAGTTTAAGATTCCCCATAAAACCATTAAAAGCATCTGAAAGGGCCTGCATTCCATTAGCTGTATGTGCAATTACAACTGCAGTATAAAAGTGCAGGGACCAAACGTGGTCCTATCTTAGGGACATCATTAACGTGAGATGCTAGGATGGACTCAAGGGCATTTAGATGAAATATAAATAAAAAGGGAGCCAGGATACATCCCTGCTTTACCCCTCTTGTGACCTTAATAAGCTGGGTACACTCACCATTGGACATTTAACATAATTTGGTCAATGTGTCCCAGTGAAGGCACTTTAAAAGATCCAATAAATGGTGATCAATGCAGCTTAGGCAATAAGCTCCCATCATTTCCCTCTGTCCACTAAATCAAAGGCACAGGAGAGGTCCATAAAAGCCATGTGTATGGCACCTCTCCTGGTCTTGACATACTTCTCAATAATTAAGGACAGGTTTCGTGCCTTCTCAAGACTGCCCAAATCAGGCTGGAACCCATACTGAAGTTTGGAAAAAAATGATTTTCCTCAGCCCATTCTTCGAATTTACCCAAAATCACATGCCCCAGAAGTTTTGCTGAGGAGTCAAGTAGAGAAATAGGGCGGTAATTAACAGGTAGGTTCCTATCCCTTTTCTTGTATATAGGCACTTGAATTGTTTCCCTCCAGGAAACCGTGGGACATGACTTAAACACTGCTCTCATTATATTAGGTAATAAAGGGTCCCAAAAAGCTAAATTCTGCTTAAATAAATCTACTGGACTCCATCAGGGCCTAGGCCTTTCCAGCTGCAGCTCTAAAAATTGCACATGTTTCTTGGAAAACAACTTAATATATTTTTTCACGAGCCCCACCAAAAAATTGAAACCAGGCCTAGTAGTTCAATATCTGTTTTCGTGTTCCAATCTTTTTTGCTGCGTTATTAGCATTTTACACCTATTTACGTTTTATAAAGTTCTTGTTTGTTGTAACCTCGTGTTTCTTCTTATTATTATTGTTAGTAGTAGTAATCTTACTACTACTACAACTGCTAGTAATAATAATAGCAATAATATATTGAGAAGAATAATAGTACAACTGCTACTAATAAAGTATCAATAATAATGTTTAATTGTTATTACTAAGTGTTCCTACATTTCCAAATGTTGCTACTTATTTGTACCTATAGCACAAATGCAGAAGTGTTTTTTAAACAAAAGCATACATTTTAAAGTCTGTAGCGTTCTTCAATGTTCTGATTTTAAGTGTGATATAAACTTTGCTCTAGTACAAATGTCCTCTACTAAACCTTAAAAACAAAAATATCCTTACACTAATAATAGGTTATGACATTTCTTGATTCTCCAAAACTGAGGATCAGTGTATGTGCATTTTCTAAAATTGTTTCCTCTTTTAACCTGAATTGATATTGAAGTCTGTTATAGGCGTGTAGGCTGCATTTAGATAGAGCCATACAATAGAAAATAGAAATATCTTGCTTTGCTATCGAATGCAATGAGTGTGCTCACTTTACTTGGTACCAAAACAATTCATACCTAAAAACACATTTAATGAAAGCACACTACAGCCAGACTATCGTTAAAAACATGAAAGTTGTCTATACTGAAGTTCCCCTTGTTTACAGTAAAGTTCCACTTTGCTCTCTTTGTCAAATAAAGGTTGGATGTCAAGGAAGCCTTGTTTATTGTCCTTTCTTACTTTCTATGACAGCGAAACAAAGCAGTGTCTACAAGGAAGGTTGTCTTTTGTCTCTGCTAACGTAGAAAAAAAGAGTGAAAGAGGTAGACTTAAAGGTTTCTGTTTATTTTGCTATCAAATGCATGCTCAAGCTTTAAGTATGAAGCTAGGACTGTGGATGTATGACAAATACATATTATGTATATATATCTACTAGTTCTATCTGTGTAAAAAATATTGTAGAATAATTATCCAGGGCATGGAATACTAGACCTCAGTAATGAAACATGATCACATTAAAATCAGATTTTAGCGGGAAACCAAAGTAATACCTTTTTGCTCTATAGTCCCAGAAGCTAATGGGAAGTATATCAAAATCTGACTACTTCGTATCACACACTCATTTGGCATACAGAGGCAAATCTGGAAGTAATACATAACAGCTGTGCATTCCATTATGCTTTAGAGATTTGAAGGTAAAATATATTAATGATCTGTTTTAAGACTATTAGCACTGATTTTGTGCTCTCGTCCCTCTGCAACCCCCCCCAGCATTTTCTTTGCATTAGTAGCAGCTTGTCAAAGTCTGTATGATATGGTTATGTAGCAAAATCACACATAATTCAGAGTCATTTTACTTTTACACTGTAAACAATGCTGATATAGGAGACTGTGCAGCTACTGGATTGATGCACATTTTGCCTGTTGAAATAGGTGACCACTAGACGAAATGGCAATGAGCTCATGAATATGTAGTCAGGCAGAAGACTAGAGCGTACATGCACCTATCAGTATTTTGTCTTACTGCTTTGTTATGTAGGCCTTTATTTCTAATGCCCACAACAAAGCCTATGATTTCATACCAATGTGATCTCTTTCCTCCTTTGTCATGATTCTTCACAGATTTAAAATCTATAACTGAGGATGGCGATACCCAAGCAACTCAATATTTTCCTACATCTGCTGTCACCTTCACTAACAATTAAGAATGAAAAAAGCTTCACTAAAACAGAGGTACATCCACACGGCAAAGAGGAAACAGAAGAAACCACCATCAACAGTTTCATCACAGATGTACATTTCAGGAAAATGCTAATTATGATCAGCCATCACAGATGTACATAAGAGCAAGACATTGAGGCTCATCCGCTCCATCTTCAAGGCTAAAGCAAAATCATCAAATCTACAATGTTAAACAGAATGCAAATGATAATGACATTGTTTTTCCTTTGAATGCCTTGCAATATTGCATTCACGGTCATCTGTTCTCCAGAATCCTAGAACATGTGCCAAGCCTGCAAATATTGTATAAATTGCTATACTCCATTGATGTGCTGTGTTGAAATTAATCCAACTGTTAAGTATTCACTTACTCATCCAGCTCAACAGGAACAGTTCTTTGATCAGTCATATCTGTATAACTGTTCATTTTCTGTATCAGATCGGACCCCAAGGCACACTTTGCCAGATTTTAGACAATGGCCTGGACTTTGAGAATCAGCATGGTCCATGCAGAAGTACTGAGAATCAGCATGGTCCATGCAGAAGTACTGTTTTAAGAATTTGCCCCTCACCAAGTTTACATCTTCTGTACTGTTTCTCACCAACACAAGGATCTGAAGAGCTCATGATATTTTGGAAGCAGTGTTAAACATTAGATTAAGGATCAAGCATTAAACATATATTAAAAAGAGTGACACCTGTCAGTAGAAAGGCCCTCTGTACATGCCCATGGTATTTATTGATCTTCAATCACCAGATTAGCGCATACATCTTGGAGAATTAATAACAAAAAGCATACTCTGTTTAAGCATACTCTGGGAACTAAATTCCAACCGGTGCCACTGTCAACTGTGACTGCATATACACATTTGTGATTCACCTGTTGCATCAGGGTGGTATTTGGCAATATGGTTTAAGAGAGCATCACATATCCGAGAATTAATTTTCTTTGTCCTCAGTGGTAAGCTTGAACCAATGAGGCATGAGAATACCTTAACCTACAGAAAAGAGCTACAAAGGCTCTGCCTGGCAGTCATGCACAGTAATAAATAGGGGCTAACAATGTTATAGCTTAATAGGTGGATTATAGGGAGGGATTTGAAAGTGATTGGTGATGCAACTGAAAGGTAGGTTGGATGTCAAATGCTTCAGGACATATGCTCCCATTGATTAAAATCGGTACAAAATGGACAGAGCCGTTGAGCACAGGATTTTGAATGAGATGTATCTGTAATATGGAACAATAGTGGCTATATGGCTAATCAGTCCTAATATTGAATAAAGAGCAAACCTCTGTGACTTAATTATGCAATACGAAAGTACTACTAGACTGATGGGGATATAGTAATAATCAATTAGTAAATTTGTATTAAAAATATTTACACCAACAACTAGAATTTGTTCATTACAACAGGAAATCACAATGATAATAGACCTCCATTTTGTATGACATCAAATCATGAAAACACATGATGGAATAGTTACTGTTGCCTTTTGAGGAAGTATAGTATTGCCACTCACACAGAAGTGAAAAGAGATACTCTTTTGGCAGGAAGGCTAAAAAGCCAGGCAAAACTCCACCTTCAGAAACAAGACTTTAATTGTGTACATGCAAGGAAACTAAGTAACATAGTGGTAGTATTGACAGGTATGGATTTAGACATCTAGTAGTCTGGCATCCTATGTGTGATTAAAAAACCTGGGCACTGGATTTGGTTAAATGAAGAAAGGAAGTGAAGTGGACAGGAAAAGAGAGAGGAAATAATATGTTGTAGTATCATTGATATTCAAACCAGTCTGGTGATTGTGAGAACAATTTGTTAAGCAATGTTATCTGTTAATTAAATGTGTAGATCTTTCACACCCACACTGTCTAATGTAATCTTTTGCACTCGTATGTGGATAACATGTTATGGCTCACAAACAATATTTGATGATTTTGCTGATATTGAGAAAACTGGAATTTGTATACAATATAATAATAGCAAATACTATATAATATCAATGATTGCGGTGAATAACACATGAAATGTGTTGCCCAGATCAACCAGAGAACATGCTTACATCCATTACATTGTCATAAGTTTATAAAATTGAAATATTATTCTATCCGACTCACCTGTATGACAAATGCAATTAACTTTAACTTTTGGAAGAAGTGTAAGTATAATTTTATATTTGAATGGTGCCTGTATACCACAAGGAAATAATTATGTCCAGTGAAGTGAATTCCAACTCCTGTTGAGTGGCAGGTGCACAGCCAGCTGCTTCAGCTTAGGCCAATGGTAATTCAACCTGCTCAAAATCTGCCTGCAGTACATGTTGTCTACCCTCATTCTTAGTTGAAATGGGACTCCAAATTGGTAGGCCTATCTGCCACAGATCAGGATTTTTTCCTTGCACTTTACCCATCAGCAAGGAAGACTCTAGCTACTTCATGAAGGGATTTGATAACACTACATACACCTGCAACTCTAGTATAGACAATGAGAAGCCTACTCGTAAAGGGATCTTGTAATACATAAATACTACTCCAATACATACTTATATTTGCCTTTAAGCACTGGCTATAAAAACATCTAAAATGGGAATAAAAGGGTTTTTAGGGGTTATTTTGGTATATAATTAATACAAACAGAAAGGACTTTGTCCTCTTTGGATCTACCCACTAATAAGGGGTTTTATCTATTGGGGCTGATTCACAAAGCCATACATGAATACATGAAAAAGTACCCTTATACTACTCCTTTCTGCACTCATAAATCTTTTGTAAGCTGACTGAGTGTGCTACCCTTCATCATGCTATCGCACTAGTAATGGGAAGCCAGCACAACCCCAAAAAAGTGTCTTCAGGCTATAGTGTCTCTCCCCATTTCCTGATAGAATTAGCATTATGAACTTCATCTGTGACACTTCCTAAACATCACCCATATGTAGAAGATTTTCTGCAAACAGTCAATTGACTGTTTGTCTGGCAGTCAGCTGAATTGTCTCTGCAGCATTAGCAAATGATGCATACAAATCAAATCAAGTTCCTGCAGTTCCTACCCAAGTAAAGCCCAGAAGAAGACTAGAAGTAAAACTCAGTTACTGGGGAATAGTTTCTGCCCGCAATAACCATAACCACCTTCTAATGAAATGATTAATAGATATCCCACTGAGTTAGTCTTGCCTACATCATCTAATACTTTCTGAGATTGTTAAAGTGCCAGTTCTACAGGCAATTACAACTACACTATCCACTGAATAATTATTGTGCTAGTCTAACATCCGCTATGTTACATGTTACTGTGTTACTTGCTGTGCTAGTCACTCAGATTCATGTGTTTCTGGGCCCCTGGTTCTTATGTAATTCTTTATTGGCAGATAAGCTACAGTAAATAGTTGTCCTTTCCAGAATACCTCCAGTAGAATAATAATAATAATCATAGTTCTGATTGTGAAAAACACTTCAACAAATCTTCCCACACATACCAAAATAAATTGTGAGCAAAAATTACTTTCTTCCGAATGTCGTTGAATTGGCAGATTTCTCCACATCCAATCTTTCCCTACAATTCCAGTCTTCCATAAGCCACCTACTCTCTCTGACTATTCTGGTAAACCTCAAGTTGCACAAAGCCTCCTTATGAATCACTGATTGCCCATTCTTCAATTACTGCAATCTTACATGTGACACTTCTTTTACCTGTTGACCAGTCTGGCTTATTTTCATGACTTAAGCATATAGCTGCGAGACATTTTAGTCATTGTCTTCCCATCTTTTGCCTTATATCCATAGTCCTGCTCCTGTCTACAAAACCCTTAATTTGACATCTTCTTTTACCTGTACATTATCCACATCCTCGAGATAAATCTTCTTCCATCAGCTTCTTCTCACCTAAGATCAAATTTTCCTATCATTTAATTAAAGATATTCAAAGGTGTAAGCTTTCTATATGCATGGCATCTTAATCTTACTTACTCCTCAACATCATCCTCAACATCGTGATCCTCCTAGAAGACACTTAAGCTGCAATCCCTCTGAACACCAGAAAACTGATCTGTTGAACCCAATCTTCATCCAAAACCAGTTTTTCATAATGCTTGGCACTCCCATTTTCAGAAAGAATTATCACCTTAATTAACGGAGCTAGACTATTACAAAGATCCCACTGAAGACAAAAGACACTTGGCCACAAAAACCCTAGATGTAAAGCTCATCTAAACAATACAGAAATCAAGGTTCAAGGTAAAATGTGTTGTTCAGCATAAAATGTATTACAATACTATTTTCCATATTCATAATCCATACAAATAAATAGAAATATACAAATACAATATAATATACACAGATGTTTAAAAACTTTATAAAAAAGAGACATCAAAGGGCATAACCAACTACAAAACTTGTAAAAAAGCTGGAAATCTACTGTCATTCAAATGAAGCATGCAAACCAACAGCAATAATTAATTACAGAGGCCTTCAGTTAGTTCTAATATTTCAAACTGACTCCAGAAATAATTCCATTACAAAGACACTGTTCAGTATATGTGTACTTGGTAAAAAGATAGAACGTTACTGACCTTTCGTATATTATAGATAAATTGGATTGAGTACTGCCTCAATATTGCACAAAGAAGGCAATAATTGCATAGACTCTATTATATGTATATGGGGGAGGGGCGAGAAATATTTTTGTTTCCCTTACCTTCCGTCAAGTCTGGAAGTTACTTATTGAATATAGGTATAGTTTTCAGTCCCATCAGACCTCCATCATCAAGTGAAACATCCTTGTGCTAAATGAGAGAATGTGCTCATGCTTGTGTGGACTTTGGCACCCCAGTAGGCAACTTTCAATATCACAGTATCTCTCCTGGCCAATGAGTCTGGGCATTTACATAAGAGATAAATCAAGTTCCTGTGGTTGTCATTGTACATGCCTTAATCAGAATATGATGGAGATTCCTTCAAGACAGAAGATTCTTATGACTTGCATCTTGAAGGTCAGAGTAAGAGACTGGACGCTCTGTATTCCAATGGAGCTTGGGTAATAAAGGATAATCAATGTGCTGCAAATTTACGAATTTAAAAATGTAATCCTTTGTCATTGTCATCTGTCCGAAATTGAATGCAAACATGATTAAGACAGATAAGTCGAAGTTTCAGCCCCTAGAAGTAATTTGAATAGAGTCTTCCTCAGGACTAAATGGTAGCACCTTGACCTAGATGAACATGTGTCAACACACAATATCAAAGGGATCCAGGACAACAAAGGTCCTAGAGAAATCATTGGGTCCACATATGACTTGGGTGATAAGTTCAACAAGAGTCACACAGGCAGTATTATTGTATCATAAGGTCCCTATATATGTTGGTAACAAAATACCAAACTGCATGTGGCCACCGTCTGCAAAAAAAAAAGGCATCTTATTCATGTTTTTATTCCATGACATATGATAAGAAATAGTTTTATTTGCATTCTGTTTTGTGTATGTATGCCTATATGGTTAAGGCATTTATAAGTTATGTGCACAATTATATGTTTTGTTCTGGTTTGTTAACTCACTGGTTTTGCACTTATATTGCACCAACACATATAGCACCTATTATTGGAATTGTAACTGTGTTGTGTATATATGTGTGAGTGTGTATATATATATATATATATATATATATATATATATATATACATATAAATAAATAAAACCTACTGGCGATCGCCAGTGGGTAGTTATAATAAGGACCTAGTTTCCATTGAAAAAGCATTTTCTGACTTGCCTATATCTTTGGCACCGCTTGACAAATCTTCCTGAAATGTTCCAAAACAGTTTTGGGTGATCCGTCAAGAGGAGACAGAGAAAAGGGGTTAAGGGGTCAAAAAAAGTGCTTTTCCCTTTTGAATTCCCATAAACTCTTAGACATCGCTGCAGCCAAAACTGCTGGATGGAATTACACCAAATTTGGCAGAAAGGTAGATCTTGGTCCGCAGATGAACCTTTTTAACAAATGGTTACAGGGACAATATAGTTAGGAAATATAATTAAAACAACCATTGACGCGAGTTACAGTTACCTTAGGCCATGAGTTATAGTTATTTGAAATAACTCTAACTGCTGAATTTCTCTGGTTTTGTGCGAGTAAATTCAGAACCTCACTATAACGTCCCTGTATTCGTTGTTTTTTTAAAAGTGAATTAAATTCTATTTCCTAGCTATAATGTTTTAGTAACCTTTGTTTTGTTCAGTGAATTTCTATGTTTTTTAAAAATATAAAATATATACTTCTATCCAACCCCTGCCGTGCATGGCGTTTGGCCATGCATGGTGGGGGTTGGCCACAGGACCTGGCCTGCAGCCAGACCCTGCAGCCAACCCACCCAACCACCTGACAACACTCTGCAACAGCCTCTGGCAATGCACAGCGTGAACTGGCCACAGACCCTGTCTCTCTAATTGTGAGAATAGGTGTGAGAAGGTGTCTTTCGGTGTGAGAGTGGTTGTGAGAGTATTGTTTTGGGTGTGAGAGTGGGTGTGACAGGGTCTATGTGGGGATGAGAGTGGGTGTGAGAGTGTCTGATTGTGCTCCATTAGATTAATTATTCATTCACCTACACAAAGGATTTTGAGTCATTTTTTTTATATGCAAATGTGGAGTAAACACACTTGCTTTGCAAAGCCCAGGAGTTATAAATGTAGAAGGTGCCCCAGTTGAAGCTCCACCACAAATGATTCCATTTGTAAATGCTTCCTGCTGAGGTTTAAGTTCTGTGAAACGAGCATCATGACCAGAACGGAAGCTCAGCTGCTCGTTTATCCAACAAGAGTCCACAGTCTTGCACAAAATGTCTAACCAACTGGAGCACTTTCTACTCCGGTTAGGTATTAAGTGCTACCTTGTTGGGTGAATGGCAAGTTTAGGGGAGGAGGGCTGCACCACCCCCTCCTCCGGCCAGTTTGAGCCCCAGGACCTCATGGCCTAGGGCCCACTACAATTCAATGTGGGGGACCGAGCCACCCCCCTCCCTGGGCCAACCTCGGCCCTGGGGACCCCTTCCTCTGGGGCCTGGCCTTCATTAAATGGAGGAAGGGGCCATGCGACCCCCTTCCCCAGCAGATTTCAGCCTCGGAGAACCCATTCCCCTTGGCCTGGGCTTTCATTATCTCTTTTGGTGGGGAGGGGGGCCACTCGGCCCTTCTCCCAGTCCGATCTCAGCCCTGAGGACCCCATCCTCTAGTGCCCAACCATCTTCACCCTATGTGCAATGGGACCGTGGAAGAGAGCTGTTTGACAGCTCTCACTTGCTGGGAGCGGAGTTGTGTATGCTCTGACTTGGTGGGATCTGTCAAAGCTCCCCCCAAGTTAGAACAAACAGCTATGTCCCTGGGGTGGCAACCACAGGACATAGCAGGTGCTTTCCCTAGGAGGTGGCAGTCCCTAGGGCCATAATTGGATCCACGTTTGGGGCTGCACAGCCCACCTCCAACCTTTAACTTTGCCCTGGGGAAGTGGTGGTCTCCGGGGCTGGATTCTGCAGTGGACCCCCTTCATTACCTTATTTTAGCCCCAGGGAGGTGGTGGTCCCCAGGGCCGTGGGGGGCCATGTAGTCTGCCCTTTTTTGCAATAAATGGCTTTCAGGAGGTGGTGGTCACTGGGGCCAGGGGTCTGCAACGGATCTCCTACATAATTTTCATTCAGCCCGGGGAGGTGGCAGAACTTTAGGCTGTGGGGGGGGGGCTGCCTGGCCCCCACATATAATTGAATGTTGTCCCTGGGGAAGTGGCAGTCCCTGGGGCTCAGGGGGGTCCCTAGGGCCCCCCTACTATAAGCAAATTTTCGCCAGGGAGGTGGTGGTCCCCGGGGTGCTGAGGGGGGCTGCACTGCTCTCCTCATACTAATAAATATAAGCCTCAAGGAGATAGTGATCCCCGGGGCATCAATAAGACCTAGGAGGGGGTCACCTTGCAGCCGCTCCTGCACCAGTGGGGAAAACAGGCCCAAACTGGCCTTTCTGAAGTTCAGGAAGGCCTCGTTTGAAAGGGGAGATTCTCCTCTTTCAAACGAGGCCTTCCTGAATGGGTTTCTGCAATTGAGGGTCAGGAAACCCCCACTAGACACCTGGGATTTCATTTGGGGGGGTTTGCCCCCTCGGAGAATGGGCATTTTTTTTAAAGGTTTGATTTACCCCAGGTGGGGTGCAATTGCGTCCCTCTCGGCGTGTAAAAAAATAATTAAAAAAATAAAAAATTAAATTGACAGGGGGTTGCCAGTGAGCAGGGCAATTCCCTGTGGGGGCAATATTTTTTTCAACAGCTGTATGGTTTCCCTGGGGCCACTATGGCCCCCAAGGAAACCATACAGCTGATAATATATAGAAAAATATATAGATCTATAGGCCCCAGGAAAATATATATATATGCCACCGGTTCTCTTGCAGTTGCAGTTTGTGTCTTGAAAGCAATGCACATACTTCAACTGACGTGTTTCAAATGTAGCTTTTAGGCAGCAATAAATAAGTCAAGTAACTCTTGTGATCATGTTTCTGCTAGAAAAGGATCTGACTTTTGTCTAGTGGTAGTTTTGATGCCATAAAGTAGCGCAGAAGGTTGATATGCCTACTGCAAGGATCAGAACAGTAGTATATGTGAATAGCTGAGTGGATTAATAAAGCCAGCCATTATCTGCACTATAATACAAATGAAATGTATGTGCAAGGGAGGCTATGGAGAAATGAAATGCACTTTTCCTGGGTGGTAGTGAGGGAATCGGAGGAGGAGGTAATGGGAGTGGGAGAACCAATAATGATTGTTGGACTGGGCACTAGAGGCGCTAAAGACTGTGATGATTGGCATGTGACAAGGTGAAGTAATAGTGTGTCTCATTTGTTTTTTTGAGTGTCTTGAGAGAACATGCTGATTGAGGGAAGAAGTGAAGGTAAGGTGACCTCTACTGTTGCAGGTATCACACACATACCCACCAGCAATTTTGTGACTGTCTATGTAGGCTGGTGTTTTAGAGTGGCAGTTTAGCCAGTAGCAGAGATGGCATCTCGTTGGATGACTGCTGCTCCAGCCCTAACTCGGGTTATAGAGGACAGCTCTGACCTATGATGAGATGCTGAGACAGTGTCTGAGGGATAGGACAATGGTGCAGACTCTGTGAGTGATTTTTCAGTTGGAGGAGTCCCATTCGATAAATCCTCTTCCAGTGACTATGAGGGAGGTGATGAAGACAATCCTGCTGTCCCTTCGCAAGTACAGTCTGTGCAGCGGGACAATAGAGGGTTAGCCCAACCCAGAGAGCAGGTGCACGCAGCGGCAAGCACAGAGAGAGTGCTCTTTTAGGAGCTCCCCAATTTAGTTCAGCCCAAAAGTCCACCTCCCAAATCGTATTGTGTAAAACATCAAAATTATCAATCACAAAACAACATGGTTTTTTAAGGCAGGCTCCTGCTTTTTTGGTCCTGGGCTCGGTGGCCATATAGGGAAACCTGCCAAATCCAGACATTTCTGGAAACTGGACATCTAGGGAAGTCCACAGAGGTGTGATTTGTGTGGATTCCCCAAAGTTTTCTTACCCAGAATACCCTGCAAAGCTGAAATGTTGAATACAAACTCTATTTTTCTTGCATTTCTGTCACGCAAACTACAGGAATATGCTGGGATTCACAAAATTCCTACCACCCAGTGTTTTCCCACCTGTCATGATAAAAACACTACCCCACTTAAGTGCCTCTACCTCGTGCCTGCATCAGGAAAGTATCACCCCAGGGTCAATGGTTGCCCACATGTAAGGGCCAACATTGACCGTTGTATGATCTATTCCTGACACGGGCACTAGGCCTACCCACACAAGAGAGGTACCTTTTTTATCGGAAGACATGGGGGAATGCTGGGTGGAAGGAAATGTGTGGCTCCTCTCAGATTCCAGAACTTTCTATCACCGAAATGTGAGGAAAAAGTGTTTTTTTTCAAATAAATATTGAGGTTTGCAAAGGATTCTGGGTAACAGAACCTGGTGAGAGTGCCACAAGTTACCCCATCCTGGGTTACCGTAGGTGTCCAATTTGGAAAAATGCACAGATTTGGTAGGTTTTCCTAGGTACCGGCTGAGCTAGAGACCAAAATCCACACCTAGGCACTTTACAAATGAACACATCAGTTTTCAGTGTAAAAATCTGATGTGTCCATGTTGCGTTCTGGGGTGTTTCCTGTTGCGTGCACTAGGCCTACCAACACAAGTGAGATACCATTGTTATCGAGAGAATTGGGGGAATGCTGGGTGGAAGGAAATGTGTGGCTCCTCTCAGATTCCAGAACTCTGCAGCACCGAAATCTGAGGAAAAAGTGTTTTTTTCTTTGCCAAATTTTGAGGTTTACAAAGGATTCTGGGTAACAGAGCCTGGTGAAAGCTCCAAAAGTCACCCCATTCTGAATTCCCCTAGGTGTCTAGTTTAAAAAAATACATAGGGTTGTTAGGTTTCCTGGGGTGCCGGCTGAGCTAGAGGCCAAAATCTGCAGCAAAGCACTTCGCAAAAAACACGTCCGTTTTCATTGGAAAATGTGATGTGACCATGTTGCGTTTCCTGTCACGGGCAATAGGCCTACCCACACAAGTGAGGTACCATTATTATCAGGAGATGTGGGGAACACAGAATAGCAAAACAAGGGTTTTTGCCCCTTGTCTTTCTCTACATTTTTTCCTTCCAAATGTAAGACAGTCTGTAAAAAAGAACCCTATTTGAGAAATGCCCTGTGATTCACATATTAGTATGGGGACTCCGGAATTCAGAGATGTGCAAATAACCACTGCTTCTCAACACCTTATCATATGCCCATTTTAGAAATACAAAGGTTTCCTTGATACCTATTTTTCAGTCTTTATATTTCACCAAACCAATTGCTGTATACCCGGTATAAAATAAAAACCCATTGCAAGGTGCAGCTCATTTATTGGCTCTAGGTACCTATGGTTCTTGATGAACCCACAAGCCCTATATATCCACACAACCAGAAGAGTCCAGCAGATGTAAGGGTATATTGCTTTCAAAAATCTGCAATAGCTGAAAAAAGTTATAGAAGAAAACGTGGCCAGAAATGGCTCTTTTTTTCACCTCAATTTAAATATATTTTTATTTTAGCTGTTACTTTCTGCAGGAAAACCTTGAAGGATGTACACAAATTACCCCTTTCTGGATTTCAAATTTTGTCTACTTTTCAGAAATGTTTAGCTGTCCAGGATCCAGCATTGGTTTCACACCCATTTCTATCAATAACTGGAAGGAGACTGAAACACCAAAAATAGTAAAAATTGAGTATATCCCAGTAAATGCTAAAATTGTGTTGAAAAACTTGTTTTTCTGATTCAGGTGTGCCTGTTCTTGAAGGCTGTGAAAATGGTGATTTTAGCACCACAAACCCTTTGTTGATGCCATTTCAGGGAAGAAAACACGTATTTTTTTTAATGGAAAGTATTTCCAATTTTTCTGACAAAAACTAAATGTTAGCTGTATTTTGCCTAATTTCTTGGTCTCCTTCAGGAAAACCTACAAACTCTGGGTACCTTTAAAATCTATAGGATGTTGGAAAAAAAGACTGCAAATTTGGCATTGATAGCTTATGTGGAAAAAAGTTATGAAGGCCTAAGCGCAAACTACCCCAAATAGCCAAAAAAGGGCTTAGCACTGGGAAGGGAAAAGGCCCAGCAGCTAAAGGGTTAAACTACTGAACAGACTTGCACCCAAAAAATTTAAAGTGTAATCTGCGTACCGAAGCTACCTTTCTGCCAAGTTTGGGTAATTCTTTCCAGCGGTTCGGGTGTAGTCATGTTTAAAGCTCCTGTGGGAATTAACTTGGGAAATGCACTTTATTTACCCTCCCTTTTGCTCATCTCCCGCTTGCCAGATCACCCGAAACATCCCATGTACAACAAAATTCTTGGTAAGACTTTTTTTGGAAAAGTTTGTGAAGATTCATCAAAGGGCACCAAAGATATAGGCAAGTCAAAAAATGCCTTTTCTTTGGAAACATGTTCCTAACTATAACTACCTACTTGCGACTGTCAGTAGGTTATATATATATCTATCTATCTATATCTATCTATCTATCTATCTCTATATATATATATATATATATATAGATATGTATAGATATATATAAATGTGTGCGTGCATGTGTAAATATATATAGATGTATATATATATATATATATGTATATTTATATATATATATACACACACACACACACATATGTATACATATATACATATATACATTATTTTATATATATATATATATACAGATATATGTACATATACATATATATACATCTATATATATACACACACACACAAAGGATTATATTTTCAAATTCATAAATTTGTAGCCCATTGATTGTGTTAACAGGGCCATTGAGTTAGTTGGTAGCCCTTGCAGGAGCATTGCATATCTCTCTCTCAGGTGATTCCTTCTGGAACATTGGTTTCTTTACATGCATCTTGAAGGTGGCAGCAGCTTTGTCATTAAAGATAGCCTTACTCAAAATAAAGGCTTGACTCAAATTATGCCTGTAACTGCCAGTGCCAATTCAACCTTTAGGAGTTCCCTGGCCAAGGTGCAGTAAGGTTCTCAGAAACTAGTCTCAGCTCTGACCATCCAATTTAGGCACAGATTGTACAGCCCACATTATCTCGATATAAATGACAGCTACAGAGTAACAAAAAGAAAAGAAAATTGGAGATAAAATGTCAAAGTTACTATACTACTCACTTTATAATTCAAAACCAATCACTCTTTGACATTTGAGGGTTCAAACAGCTGGGCCCCAAAAAGATAATACTCAAGAAATCAAAGAAGAATATAGTTTTTTCCCTTCCTTTTCAATCTGAATGATACATAAATGAAATAATTCACATTGGCTTATGCCATAAATACCAGATCTGAAGAGATGTGTACCCAATATTTCACTATATATAGACTTGCAGTGAATGTTTGCTACCATGCCTCTTTTTGGCACACATTTCATGCTCCCCTTTGTCCAGTTGCCAAAATGTTTTACTTGAGCTCCAACTATCATTAGATTGTTAGGATGATCATGTCCAATGAAGGTTCCACTCATACCCTTTTGATGAATGAATATACCGAACTGATATCAAAGCCAAAAAGAAAATCATCAGCTGCATTCCTCAAAGCACAACATTACAAACCTTTTCTAGTTTGACTTTTTTTCGTCATTAATATGCCACCTGTCAGTGCAGAAGCCATAGATAACTATCAACCTACTGTCGGCTTCCCATAGCCATCAAAGTCACCATAAGCCCTAATAGGCGTCCCATCTATATAACCATCAGCCCATGTAAATCTGACTTCTTACAGATCCATGAGAAAGTCAATCCTTGTAGTGTTGGTCTATATGGAGCATCGCTGACACAGAATTATTGTATCTTCTTGTTGCACTAGTACTTGCAGAGTTGTTAGGATATTGTTGGACTTGGTGTTCACTTGTTAACTAGTGGTGGTGTCCATTACTATTGTTGGCCATACATTTGAGACTGAATCATAGCCACTTTCTCAAACTAGCCTGCCACAGTTCTGTGAGAACCTAGAGAATACTATCTCTAACCCTTGCCATTTGATGACAGCATTAGCAATCAACCAATCAGACATTTGTAGAGTGCACTACTCACCCGTAAGGGTCTCAAGGCGCTGTGGGGGTCGGTCCTTGTGCTTCAGTAGAAGAGCCAGGTCTTAGGGTTCTTCCTAAATTGAGGTAACGATCGTGACTGCCTGAGGTGGAGGGTCAAAGTGTTATAGCTCATTGCCGTGAGGTAGGTGTATGATCTTCCTCCAGCTAAGGTCTTGCATGTGCTGGGTATGGTGGCTAGTGCCTTTTGAGTGGTGCGAAGAGATCTTGCGGGCAAGTAGAAGATGATATGGTGGTTGAGGTAGGTGGGTCCCAGGTCGTGGAGAGCCTTGTATGCGTGGACAAGGAGTTTGAAGTTGATCCTTTTCTCGACGGGGAGCCAGTGGAGATCTCTCAGGTGTCTGGTGATGTGTTCATGGCAGGAGATGTCCAGGATGAGTCTGGCGGAGGCATTCTGGATGTGCTGTAGTTTCTACAAGTTCTTCTGGGTGGTGCCCGCGTGGAGGGTGTTGCCATATTCAAATCTGCTGTTGACCAGGGCGTGGGTTACAGTTTTGCGGGGGTTGTTTGGTATCCATTTGAAGATCTTCCAGAGAAGACAGAGTGTGTGGAAACAGGAGGATGCAACAGAGTTGACTTGGCAGGTTATAGCAAGAGATGAATTTATGATGAAGATGAGGTTGCATGCATGATCTGTTGGGGTGGGGAGGCTGCCAAGTGTAGCAGGCCATCAGGAGTCAACCCAGGCTGATGTGGAGGGCTCCAGGAGGAGGATCTCGGTCTTGTCTGAGTTGAGCTTGAGGCAGCTCTCCTTCATCCAGGCGGTGACAGCTTCCATCCAGTTGGGAAGTTCTCAGCAGTTGTCAGGTTTTTTGGTCAGTGAGATGGTCAGCTGGGTGTTCTCAGAGATGATGTTCAGTATGTGCCTTCTGACTATGGATGTGAGCAGGGCCATGTAGATATTAAAGAGTGTGGGGTTCAGGGAAATCTGACAGGTATAGCGGGAGTCTGACTTTCTGTGTTCTGCCAGTCAAGAAGGAGCGTATCCACTGTAGGGCCTTGCCGCGGATGTCGGCTTTGTGGAGTTTGGGGCAGAGGGTGTGATGGGAGACTGTGTTGAAGGCAGCTGATAGATCCAATAGGATGAGAGCTTCTGTTTGGCTGTGGTTGAGGAGTGAGCAGATGTCATCTGTGGCGGTGAGAAGGGCAGTCTCCGTGCTGTGGTTGCTCCTGAAACCTAATTGAGAGATGTCCACAATGTTGTTATCCTCGATGTGTTAGGTCAATGGGAAAGCTCGGGGTTCTGGGATGGTCCTTCTACTAATATGTCAATGAAAACCAGATTTATTTGTGCACCACTGGCTTATACCAATGACACCTTTTAATTATCGCCATCATTACAGTGGCCTGCTTTTGCTTCTGCAGCGCCTTCAAAGTATATGATATACCATCAGTAAGCTTTGATGAGAGCACACTTTTTTCCTCCCAATTTACTTGATGGTGCACTTGGCACACTATTAACATCATGCTAGTAAATTCTAATCCCTACTATGTTTACTTTTAAAGAGACCAACTTTATAGAATCCAACATGTTCCAAGAATAAAAACTCTTAAACCTAACTTTTTCTATCTTCCTCATTATTAGCCATAGAACCCATTTTATTTATGCATGATGGCCTACTTTTTTGTAAGCAGTAACTCCAAACAAAAATGAATGTATCATCTGCAGATAATTTGATTGATAAGTATTTTGTGCTATATGAAGACCAATGCTTTAGCAAAACATAATGTAGCATAACATATTGGAACAAATATAGCATAAAAACGCATTACTTGACAGAGCATAATAGAACAGATGTATAGCTTACCATAGCATAACATAACCTTACTAAAAATACAGTAATACCTATGAGGACTCTAGATTTCCATTTCTTGACAGATTAATAATGGTAAATATTGAATACCAATGTGACAGACACGCTACAACGCTGCTCCAAAAATGTATCATCTGATGTTTTCCTCCTTCATCACTGTTCCTCTAAAAGGGTATTATTTCTCGGATTAAGAAATCTGATCTTTGTTACTTTAATCTTTAAATTACTGGGTTACTGCAATTTTTCATATCCTAGCAAAGATGTTAGAATAATGGGTTACTGCCTGTTTAGGGCAACACCAGGAAACCTAATGGCAACCAATCAGGGTTCATCTTAACAAGAGACACAAAGTCTACACCCTTCTGTTTTTAGAACATCCTGCTTAAAATTCCAGCCAATATTCCATCCTCTTCACTCGTTTCATTAGAACCCTTTGAAATGTTTGGTGCTGTGGAGTCCTTTCTGAACATCTTGGAAATATGAAATTGGTGGGAAATCATGTCCCTGTCAAACTCCAGTTGTTTCCTCACACATCACTCTTACTCCACCAAGCTCAGACTACAACCTATTCCCACTTTGCCATTTTCCTGTATGTGATAGTAATTTAAACTCAAAGTATCTTTTTCATGTTTACCTTACAGCAAGGATATAATGTATCCCTGTTTCCTGGAGAAACTTGCTCCAACAGTGTGTCAGTTGATACATTTGCAAAATCCTATTGACTCAGTTCTGTTTGCTGAAGATTTAAACAACTCATTAGCAATTTTCATCTGTGTCAAGGATATTGTACTTAAAAGCAAATTATAGAATATTCTCATTTTACAATTCCTTAATTTCAATATGAATAAAAAAGAAATTAAACCAAAGGAGATAAATAAAGGCAGGATGGAAGAGGAACTTCCAGATAATTATTTCGTTTTTGAATCACTTCTGAATAAGATCACCAGTGATGAAGATAAATTAAATATACCTATTACAGACTACCGGCTGGAAAATCCACCGGAACGAGGCTACCTGAATATGAGAGCAGAAAGTACAAATGTCTTGATGTCTTGCTCTACCTTGACCTATCCTTCAGCAAGAAAATCATAACAGTAGTAAAGACAACCACTGTCTAGCTCATGAAACTTAGTATAGTACACCCACTACTATAATTGAGCAGCAGAGTGGATTTTACGAGAACCCTAGTGCCGCCTCCTTTGGAATATTGCCCTGCCTGCATGCCTCGGAAATTAATATTACTGTAGAAAAGCCAGAACCAGTATATATTACCCTGCCTACCTCAGAGGAAAATAGATTACAATTAACAACCTTAAGAGAGCTGCCTCTGCAACTATTTCCAACCAGTGGCCAGCAGCCAGTGTAATGAAAATAAATCAAGAATCAAGTTCAGTGCACAGCCTACCATGTTGAAGAAGGCATCAGCTGTAAACCAGGTTTGTCTAGGGCCACTGTCTCACAAAGGTGGAACTTAGACATGTCATCCAGCATAAGAACCCTTAGAAACGTCCAGCTGCTGAGGCCTAAACATAGTCAAAGCCTGACGAGCACCGGACCTTCCCCTCTGCAAAGGCACAAGGTTGAAAATCGGCAATGCTGCAAGATCTGATGTCCGATCAGATGATATGTACTTAAATGCTTTAACCCTATTCTCAGTATATTATCCTGTTTTCCAACTATTTAAATTGCTAGGTATTATTCCACTAAGTGACTGCAATAATTTACCAGTGGAAGTGACTTATAGTGGTTTACTGGCCAGCGAGTTATCCATGCTAACAAATGGAGCAATATTGTAGACCATTACCAACCGAAAAATTATGGGCAAAAGTAAATTGTCATATAATTGGAAAACAGAACTATAGAATGATGTAAGAGAGGTGCCTAGTCAAATTAAATGATATGAATTAATAGGTTGAAAAAAGAGAGGGAAACAACTCTATAAAAATTGCATAAAAAAGAAGAAGCAGCACGTAGGTTTACTCAAGTTGGACTGCTATATTTGATAGCGTCAAGTGTAAAGATATAAAGGTTTCTTTGCTGAAAAAAAGTACCCCAGTCAAGGCCTAGAAGTCACAGAAGTGAAATGGATATTATATACAAATATCGTAAACGACCAACCTACCAATTAAATTAAATGTTTGCCAGCAGCTTAAGAAAGTGATTTACCCTCTTAAAATCAAAGGTAATTGTCAAAGCAATTCAACCATCAATACCCTTCCATGCCTCATGTATTGATGAGATCTCAAATCTCTATATTAAAAGAAACTCTAGAGACGTATTTATCATATTTAAACATTTGTTGAAAGAAGCAGTATTTATGATAAATGTCCACGAGCAGCGAAAAATGTTTACGAAGATTGAGCTTCTGGTCACAATATTTGCGAAACATACTTGTGCTTTTGCAAAGTTTTCGAATAGGCCATAACGTTTTTGCAGTGTTACATAAGGATTTATGAAGGGGTACCCATAATATAAACAATGTTTCATCTTTTCGTGCATACAAAGAACTTGCTTAAAAAATGCAACTACTTGCAAGGCACTTAATTTGGCATGTCTTTAAGCTCTGTTGTCATATTATTTGTCATTTCACATTAGTAGTTTTTATCAGGCGAACTGTTTTGTTGCAGTATCAATCACTTAAAAATGAATTATACAAACATGATCAAACTAAATTTGCATTGAGAAGGAATACTTATCTAAGGTATTGATATCATTGAAAAATCAGAACTACTAGAAGATGTTCATCTAGAAATCATATTGCGTAGGACAGAAATTGCTATTAACTTCTTAAAAATGTGCTGATGGGTAAATGCAAATCATTACCTTTCTAATGTTATGGCAATCGTGCTGCAGCCTTCAGTTCTGGCATAATATGCGGAATTTTGTGTCTTCATGCCGTGTCTCACATCTTTGCCCCGCTTTTTCACACTAAAATTATTTGTGAAACACCATAATTTGTAATTGCAATGTGGTTTGTAATTCATTGCAGGCCCATCATGATGACCGTTGCAACTCATAATGAGGCCCTGTCAGTTGTGTTCAACGTTAACTGGGCTAACTTTATGCTTTATTGATTAGAAACCTTTTCTGGACCAGATTCCATTTAGTACAAATGAAGGGAGCAAGGTGTACAATTCAGGCGTTGAATAGAACTTTAGACATGGCAGATTGGATGCTGGAACAGCCTCTCGTTAGCTGTGTTTCTGCCTTTAATTACTCTTGTTTAGATTTGTGTATTTAAGACCAATGTTAAGAAAATTAAACATGAGGTCAATTCAAAATGCAGCACTGTTTTTGCAACGGTAGGAATAATTACATATGCTATTTATTAGAAAATAATGCCAATGTATCCAAACAGCTTCTTACGAAATGCAAAATTTAATTTTTATTAATTAAAAGGTTTGTACTTTAAGTATGTATATAGATATTGTTTTTTGTTTATATGGGTTTAACCAGTGAATGTAAACAGATGTGTGTTGTTTGTAGTTTGTATGTTTTTATAATGGTAAATAAACTTTAATAAAGGTGTACCCATTCAATACCAAAGCTTGTGTTTTTGTCACCTTAAATCTCTAAATTACTCAGATGTTTTTCAGGGGTTTTCCCTCTTCTATGTGATCTTTAATGTCTAACTCAAGTCTCGACGTGATCTGAGGATCGGGTTTCAGAGCAACCTTCAATTATATGCTGGTGACAAAAACAAATACTTTAAACTTGACTGCAGCAAAAAAGACCTACACTAGATCACAGACTGCCTAATAACCGTCAATGTTTCAATGAAAAACAACTCAGTGTGTCTCAGTGAAACCAAATCTTATATCTACTAATGTGAAATGGCCAACACATACTTTCAGCTGTGTGGTGGATATTGTGTGCCATGTTGCCTAGATTTACATTAACTTTTCATTATATATTTACACTCTATTTCATTTGGTGAGAAGCAGCGGGGCCTAATAATTGTCCTGCAATCCAGTGGTCTGCCATTGAGGAGCATGGGAACCACCAGGTTTCCTCACTTCCCAATTTCTCCTCCTTCTTCATTCCTTAGTCTAGGAGCCTTGGTCTTGAATGTCATGTTTCTCCTGGGAAGAACGTTTGCCCTGTCAGTCTTGTTGATTTTGTCTGTCAGTGTGCCTGCCTTGTGTTACGTGGTAAGAATGCTAATCACATTTATTTTCACTCTTTACATCATCATATGTTTCCTGTGTGCCATATATGTCAATGCATCTACTGAAGTGAAGTAATGCTTATGATATCAATTGCAAGGCCTATTCAGTAATACTGTAGTAAGTGTCATGCACAGTACCATATATGGCATTGCAAAAAGTGTTTCATTCGTTTAGACATGGAATAGGAATACTATATACAACCATAGGAACACTGTTGAATAGAGATGCCAGTCCAATTGTATAAATAATGATAAACAAAGAAGTTTCAGTGCAATGCCATGCATGACCACATATGTTCCATATGATAAAACATTCTGTAACTTCTAATTGCCCATATTCATTGTCCCTTATCGTTTCTCCTTCATGAATGTGCTTGAACAAAATGCCTACATCCTTCTTCCCTGCTCCGCTTTTAGGTTTCTTGTCTCCCTCCTGCTTCTCCTCCACCAAGGTCCCTCTTCTGTCCTATACATTTCTGCATTGGAAATACAGTTAGCATACCTCTCTCTCAATTGTGCATGTTTGGTGTCACCCAGCAGTTGAAAATGTTAGTCTTCACCCTGAGGTGGCCTGAGCAGTACCCCCCTTGGACGAGCAAAAGGTGAGGGTGGAGTAAACTACTGCCTGACAGATTCTAAGTGGCACATTTGTTTCTCAATTGAAATGACCAGGTATGCGGATACAGGGTGCACTTCTCATTAAAGCCACATGTCCACAGACACTTCCTGCATGCCTGACTCATTTGGAAGAAAATGTCCCCAGAATTGGGAAACTACATATTTGAAGACCGTGTGTTCCTAGGTGTGCATGTTATTCACCATACCAGATTGTTAGTAGGATCCGTGAAATGCACATTAAAAGTACCTCAGCTGTGCCAAGCTGGTTTTATTGTGTATCTGGGAATCAGGGTAAGGTTAAAAAAAATGAGAAATTTAACTAGGGGTAGTAATGATCCCTGACATCATCTATGTGATCGTGGTCTCCATGTTCCAGCCACCTGGGCCCAAAGCAGGTCTTGTGGCTTTCCTTAGGACCTTACTATAGATGGGATCTGTCACAGTAAGGTCCTAAATCGAGATTGGGATATCTGAGGTACTTTTAACACACATTTAACAGATCCCACCAATAATTAGTTTAGGAGTGCTCCCACCAGGAGAAGGTTGAGCCCAATCAACCACTTAGGTGCCTGAGTGCGAACCCAATGAGGAAGCATGCCATCAGAGAACTCCTGTGGGTGAGTGTTTCTTAAAAATCCTAAGGTATTCTAAGCCCAATAAGGTTTTTTCAGGGCAATCCATTCCCCTTTGATTTTTCTGTTCACAATTGGAAGTTGAGTGGAGAAATCCTTGGTACTTCTACCTTCCCGTTCTTGATTTTCTTTAGAGCCTAATAACCACCGCTTTCAAGCTGCTTGCTAGAATCATCAGTATAGGCCTATGATTTTTCAGAATACTGATCATGCACACATTACCACAAATAGCTAAAAACAGAATGCAATGATTGAAAATGAGCATCAGCGTCACAAACATTATCAACAGCATTACTTTTGGAGTTCAGTTTTCATAACGAACAGGTTACTTACCTTCCGTAATGCCTTATCTGGTAGAGACTATGGCCCTAATTACGACTTTGGAAGGCCTGCGGTCACAAGACCACCAGTGTGGTCTCCGTCCCATGGCCCCTATTACGAGTTTCCCTCTGAGTCAGCAGGAGGAAACATAGTTTCCACCCACTGGCCCAGTGGGAAACAGCCCACAACATTGAGGCTGGCTCATAATTGAGCTGACAGCAATGTTGTGGTGCATAGGGTGCACCTGCACCCGTTGTGCTTTTCACTGTCTGCAATACAGACAGTGAAAAGCACCACGGGCTGGCCATGGGGGCCCCTGCACTGCCCATGCCAAGTGCATGGGCAGTGCAGGGGCCCCCATGGGCCCCCCTGCATGCCGTCTCTGCCAGCCTTTATATGGCAGTGCTACCATCATGTAATCAGCGGCTGAAAAGGGACTCGTAATCTCTAGGGCATCGCTGCTTGCAGCGCTGTCCTGGCAGATTAGACCCGCCAGCCCCTCCATTGGAGGCGAAGTGGCAGTGCTGGCAGTCCGAATGTGGCGCAACGGCCACGGTCAAAATGTGGCTGTCGGACCACCACATTGGCGGTGGTCCAACCACCACCACAGCCCTGGGGGTCTTTTGACCACCAGGGTCATAATGAGGTCCTATGTCTAGCTGCAAATTCCTTACCTTAGAATAGACACCCAAGCAATGCAATCCCCGAGGTGGGACTGTGGACATATTTCAGAAAATTAAGTACTTCAGGATCAAATGGGCAAAATGCCTGCCCTGTCCACAAAGTAATGTTTGGTAAATGTGTGCAGAGAAGCCACATTGTGCCCTGGCAGATATCCAGGACCAAGACCTCTTGACATAGGATCCACGACCCCACCCCAACATGTTTGTTACAGTATTATAAGGCGGCGGGGTTGTTGGTTGAACACCTGCGCCAGCCTTCCCTTGATGAAAGGTAGGAAGGGCTTCAATGCTAGTTGGATCACCTGCAACTCCACCTTTCTGCTATGGATTCCAGACTCCACCAAAAGCCAGAGTTCTCTGATCTCCATCTATCCACCCCATCCCAGGAGTAACGCATCTGTCACTACTGTCAGATCTGGTTAGGTAAGGGAGATGGACGTGCCGCTGATGCTTTTGCAGTTTGTTAGCCACCACTGTAGATCTTTTGCAGTTCTCTCCGAGATCTGGACCGTGTTGGAGAGATTTCCCTGATGTTGTACCCATTGGAACTTTAGGTCCCACTGTAGAGCCTGTATATGTCAACATGCATGTGTTACTAGCAGGATACAGGAGGCCATGAGTCCCAACAGCCTCAGAGTGTGTTTCACCAAAACACAGGATAGAGGCTGAAACATCAGTATCATATACTGAATATCCTGGACTCACCCCTTTGGAGGAGTGTCCAGACCAGCTCTGATAAAGGGACAGCTTGAGAAGGAGTCAGCTGTGACTTTGGCTTGTTTATAGTCAAACACAGTGAGTGCAGGAGGTCTGCCATGATTTGGAGTTGGGAGATGATATTAATAGCCAGTCATTGAGTTGGGGAAGACTGATACCCTTGATCTCCACAAGTGAGCTGCAATCAGTGCCATCACCTTGCTGAACACTCAAGGGTCTCCGGTCAAGCCAAAGGGGAGCACAGCAAATTAGTAATGCTTTTGGTCGACAGAGAGCGTAGGTAACACCTGTGGCTAGGCAGGATAGGGGTATGAAAATATCCATCCTGCACCATGCTACCATCCAGTCCCCTGGGTCCAGGCAAACAAAACCTGAGCCAATGTGAGCATTTAGAATTTCTCCTTCTTTCCCCCAAAACCATAGACTTCCCTTATCTGCCACAAATAATCCCAGTTGCCCTATCAAAAGCTATCCGCCACCTCCGTAGCATCTAAAAGCATAATAACCCTCCTAATATGTTTATTGGTGTCTTTTCCAGGAATAAACCCATGTTTATTCCTGGAGCTGCAAAAAATTTTGAGTAACTTTTTACATCACTATTTATCAATGTAATTGATTGATATGAGCCCGGGTTCTGTGGTGTCTTCCCCTTCTTCAAAAAAACTACTACATCGGCCAGATCCCAGGATGGGGGTGTTTAAAAATTTCTCTTGGCAATTAAAGCCATTTATAAATTCCCTGGTGTACGGATACAGTTAATGGGAGGGCAATCTGATCGCATTCAAATAAGGTGTGGTACTAGGCAGGGGTGTCCATGCTCCCCATTGCTATTTGCAAAATATATTGATCCCTTGCTTAGGCAGCTAGAAGGGAATTCTGCTATCTCTCCAGTTTGCAGGTTTGGATGGGACATGAAGGTCTTGTCGTATGCTGACGATATAGCCATTATAACCTCCAACCCAGATGTAGCATTGAGAGAAATAGAGGAGGAGACTAGCAAATTTGTGAAGTTTTCTGGGTATTTATTAAATAAAGAGAAAACCCAGTTATTGGTCAACAGACATGCGACCACACAGGATACTCGTAGGGTGGATCATGTGGTGTATTTAGGTGTTGATATTGTCCCGAGGGTAGAAGAGATTGTCAGTATAAATTTGGACCCAATATTAGGAAAAGCAAAGCAGGATTTGAACAGATGGAATAATCTGCATATGTCTATAATGGGGAGATGCAATATGGTTAAAATGATCCTTCTCCCCAAGCTGTTGTATCTTTTTCGGGCCATACCACGGGGTTTTGAAAGCTCTCGGATCAAAGAGATGGATCAGTTGGTAATGAGATTTATATGGGCATATGGCAAGTGTAGAAGGGCGAGCAAATTTATGTCTTTATCTAGGGAAAAGGGGGATGGTCTCTCCCAAACCTGAAATTGTTTCAGTTGGCAGAGGCTTTTCAATATATGTGCCCATTGTTGGGGGGGATAGACGGTAAGACAGGGGCAGAATACTGCCCAGATATTTATGACCTGCTGACTGGTCCAATAGCTAATGGGAGTTTGCTGGTCTTTATAGATCCCGGGTATTATAAGAAAATACGGTTTAAGGTACTGGAAGCCGCCTATAAATGCTGGCAACCGTGGCAGAAAATGCCTGGACTTGGGAGGTTTAATTACTATAAGTTGATAGATAAAACCCGTCCCTGTCCGTGATATTTAAAGATTATTATTTTGCAAAATGGGCCCTCCTAGGGATACGAAGGCTAGGAGATTTTTATGATGGGTCTAGGGTCAAGTCTTTTGACGATCTCCGGGAGCAGTTTGGACTCGAAAGTATTTGCAGATAAGAGATTTCTTGAGCAAAAAAGCTGGGGGGGGTACAGGGGTTTGCAAAAAATCCTCTTTTGGAGAATATAATTGAAAAGCCTAATACATCAATAAGATCTATCTACTCAATGCTTATGTCGGAACAACCCAATGATCTTGAGAAATACAGTGAGAAGTGGGATGACAAGCTCAAAAAGGGTGGCATCAAGTTTTTCGAATTCTTGGAGCTTGGTTATACCATGCTATTGTCTTCAGCATTACAGGCACAGCTCTATAAGACATTGTATGACCTATATTATACCCCATCCCAAATAGCTAAATGGGGAAGATTGGAGGGAATACATTGTCCGAGATGCGGTGTACCTGGCACATTTATTATACATATGTTTGCTACGTGTGGGAAATTGACTTCGCTGAAAGAAGGGGTTCAGAAGGTGTTAAAGAAGGTAGTAGGATATGATGTAGAGATTACCCCTGAAATTGTGGTCTTAGGGATCGCAGAGAAAGGGGGGGAAACACATAGGGCTTTTATATTTATGGCAATGGCAGTATACCGATTGTGCATATCATCTACATGGCTGGATCCATGGCCCCCTACTTGTCAACAGTGGCTGGGTAAAATGCTATCTGTTTACCATCAGGCGATATGGGGGCAGTTTTGAGAATGGGTTCGGACACGTTAATGGCCTCTTGTGGGGTTGTATAAAAGGGAAGGAGAGAGGAAAAAAAAAGGAGAAGAAGGGGGAAAGGAAAAAAAGGAAAAAAGGTTTTGTAAGAGAGATTTACATTTCTATGAATTGGAACATGATTGTTCTGTCTTTTCTTGTTTCTTTTTCTATTTCATTGACTAAATTCTCTGTTCTGTAGTGTTTTTGTAATTAATTTTCTTTCTTTTCCAAATAAAAAAAAATATTACAAAAAAAATGAATTTCTAATTCTTGAACTAGTTGAGGGACCACAGGTGTAGGATAGGACAAAGGCCTCCATCCTTCTTCAGCACCAGAAAGTAGCCGGAATAGCAACCACAACCTACTTCTGGCATAAGGACCCTCTCTGTAGCTCCCTTGGCTAAGACAGTCGTAACTTACTTGTGGAGAAAAGAAAGATGATCTTCCGTCAGCCTGTCTTGAGAAGATGGCATAGGGGCAGAAGTCACAAAGGGGAGGGAGTAGCCGCTTCATACAATCTACAAAACCCACCTGTCCGATGTTTTGGACTGCCAGTGCAGAAGGTAATGGGAAATCCTGCTGCCAACTGGACACCCACGATGGCATAAGGGCAGATGAGGAGGATTTGGAGGCTGCAGTTGCGGGTGGGGTGGTGGACTGACCTGACCTGACCTCTGGCTGCCAGATCCATGAGGTCTGTGGATAGCGTACCCTAAGCCATGCATGGTCTGTGGAGCATGCACAGCACAGTGGCTGGGTGGGTATTGGTGCAGTTGGAGGCCCCTTTGGTAGCTACAAAAGGGGCAAAAACTGAACTAGGTGTGATGGGGGCTGAGGATAAGACCAAGGACCAGGCCTTAGCCCAACTGTCCTTAAAACATTTGAGCACAGAATCCACTTTGTCTCCAAAGAGATGGGAGCGATCAAAGGGTATGCCCAACAAAGAAGATGTGACTCCCCCTGAAAAGCCGGTAGTACTTAGCTAGGCGTGGTGCCTAAGGCCATGATTGATGAATCTGCTCTGCCCTGCAAGTCAGTCGTGTTGAGGTCACAGCGAATTGTGAACTTTGATTCATCACTTTGCCACAGTTTGGGAGAGCATGGCCCGGGCCTCCTCTGAGATTGTGCAACCGTATTCCACAGAGCATGGGAGTAGCAGCCCAAATGACAAGCAGGGTTCACAGACCACAATGCCAGGCTGTTGGAAGAAAACATCTACTTCCCAAGGTTCTCCAGCCTCTTTTATTCCCTATCCAGTTCAGCAGTAGGGAACGCACCAGGGTTAACATGGGAGGTGAAAGCCCCAACCACAAAACTCTCAGGGGTGTGGTGTTGAGTGATGAAACTTCGGTCCTGTGGGGTGGGGCGGTGATTGTCTTATTCACAGGAGCTCCTGTGATGGGCTTTGGAAGAGGTACCCAAAAGGACATCTGTAAGGGCTTTATTGAATGAGAGGAGCAGTTCAAATGGGGAGACTCCTGGATGAAGGACCTCCGCAGCCCTACACACCACCATTGCAAAAGAAGCTTCCTCCTCCATGGCCTTGGTAGGTGGAGAAAGCATGCCAGCATCTGGGGAAGTGTCCAGACCACTAGCTTCATCCAGTTCATCACAGCAGTCCATATCTTGATCATAAGGCTGGACTTCTTCCGGGTACAGTGGCCAAACCCATTCCTCCCCGTGTCCTAGCCCATGAGAATAGGGCTCGGATCCGACCTGGGAGGCAAGACTCCTGGTGGTGCAGGATACAGCATTGAGCGACGCCACTCTGATACTGCATCGGAGTTTGGTATTAAAATGGTGATCCTGGCGGTGCTGGGGATGAACTGGTGCTGGGGATGGTCAAGGTGGTACAACCGGCACTGGTCCGGAGCTAGGTATGGATCTCTGGGGCACCACTGGCACCGGGGCTGGAGCCACCACTGCGAAACCAGAAGGAATCCCTGCCGACCCTGCAGGGCCTGAAGTTGTGCCATAGGGGTTGCCACTCCTGAATATGAGGTGCATGGTGTTACAAAATTCTTTAAGTTGGGCGGGGGTTGCTCCTGTTCCCAGGAACTCAGTGAAGCACAGAGGTGGCCCACACTCAGACTCAACCTCAGAGCAAGGCCTAGAATGCTAGTGCTCTTGTGTCATGTCAGCCAACAGACGCAGAGAGGTCAAAGCATGCTTTAACTTCTTCTTCTTCTTATGCCAGGACTTACCTGAATGTCCCAAAGATTTGGTGTGGAAAGATGATCTTGTACTCTGTGATCTGTCCCAGGACCTCGATTGGCGTGGTGTCGCATGATGGGCTGCCATCAGGATGAGGGAGCACTCCCTCAAATCCTTGGAATTCATTGCGCAGCAGTCAAAGCATGACTTCGGGTTTTGGTCACGCTCGAGGCACCACAGGCAAACAGGATACAAGTCCGTCACCTACGTCGTCCGGTGACAGGTCCCGCATGGCTTGAATCTGGCCTCCTTAGATGACATCGTACCACACCAGGAGAAAAACTTTGAAACAAATTCAACAAAACATAAAAAAAAAGCTCAATCAAAAACCGACTGATGGGGCAGCTCTTCTTGGATCTGTGCTAGCTGACATGGAAAAAAAAATAACTGAGTGGTGCCTATATAGATGCCGTGGACATCACTTCTGGCGCAGATGATGCCGATGATGCATGCGGAGCAGATCAACACCACCTTCCCTCGTGCCAGGGACTGCTCATGAAAAATCTTCCAGATCCAGTGTGACACCTGGGATAATTCTAAGGTAAGCAATCTGCATCTAGAAGTCTCTATCAGATCAATTTTACACTTCACTAAATAAGGCAGCCTTGTTAATTGTAAGAGAAATATTGGTTATCAACATCTATTGCAAAAGTCATGCTGTAGATAATATTTATTTCGGAGCCTGAAATTCTGCTGCCACAACTGCTATGAAGGAGATGCTATTATCTCTGATGTTGGTGCCTCCTATGAAGCCTTTTATAGAAATAACCAGGGGGGTATTGCTACTTGTTGTAGTATTACGTAGCCAACTATTGATCATACAGGTGTTGCATCTTGTGGTAGTTTTTGCCATGTGGGAAGACAATATATCAGGTTTGGCATATTAGTTGATTGATGGTAGCAGTGGTGATTGCCAGCTAGACAGTACCGCTGTGTAGAACAATATTTCCTGGAAATGCTGCTGCTTGCATTTGCACTACTATTTCTGAAAGAGGTGCAACTTGGCAGTACCATTGATGTGACAGTAACTGAAGTACTATTGTTGCCAACCATTTCTTTATCCTCTTGAGATATATTTGTGCTTGCCTGATGGTCATAGTTTAGTGTCCTATGGAAATGGATCTGTCTGCAAGTTTCATCCTTCAAATGCTGAAAATCCAATACACTCTGCAACTAAGGGTGTGCAAAATATTTTGCCATGGACAAACCCTCGGCTAAAAGTTCTCCAACAGTCAAGCTTCTTGGATTGTTAATGTTAAAGAGATGCAGTGTAACTAAAGCAGGTATAAGTATGATGCCCACATTGTTTTTATTTTTTGCAATGTAGGCATTGGCACACTTATCTATAAAAACGTGTTCTGGTACCATTTAGACATGGTTGCTTTTAAATACAGTATCATATACTGATTTATTTCTGACACACCAACCCTTCAACACAGCTATAGTTATCCTGCATCAGTCCAGCATTTTCCAAACGGAAAGATCAATTGGGTACCCTGTATTTTACTCTTGTGTGCCTTTCCTACAATTTGTTGAGTGTGTGTGACAGCAACGTTTTAGAAGAGGCTACAGGATTACATTTATTTCATGCTTTTTATTCAGACTCTTTCACTAAAGTCCTTAATTCACTAATCCAGTTTGTAAATCCATTCAATACGAGTCACATGTCCTGTAGTCCCTGGCACACTATTAATTAAACACCTTCATAAGCCAGAAATATTTTGTGTTAGATAGAATCACTGCATGTTCTTTATAACGCCATCATTTCCACAGGCATCGATAGGTTGTTTTTAGGTTCTGCTCCGGGGTTAAGAAGACGAATCCTGCTCTCCAGGAGCTCAAATAGCTTTTCATGATATTGGTATGAAGATTCCAGGGAGGTACATTGAAAATCAAATAACTGGCACCTTTTCATAAAACAGTTTTCTTCTAGTTGGTTCCCATCATGGATAGAGCACTGAAGCAGAATGTCCTAGAGAGGTGAATGATGTCATGAGCATCCTTGATTGGGAAAGAGGACACTCCCGTTGTTGCTTCATCAACGTTAGACACTTTTGATCATGTGAAACTATTTTCCATCGACTCTATCCTCCTCGGCTAAGGAGCATGTGAGGAATAATTTTTACCTTTTCTGAATGAATGCTAAGACTGCATTGGAGTGCGATCCTTCGGGTCTGCCTCTTCATGTGACATGGGGAGTTTGCCCAGAGGCCCATACTTTCTCATTATTTAAAATCTTTGTGGAAGCCAATGGGTGGGCTGTTGCCATGATAGGCATTTCAATACTCCAGTATACCACTGTACCACTGATCATTCTATTCTCAACTGTCAGATCCGGTGACAGTCAGTGCCCCAGGGGCTGCCTCATTGACATCCAGGACTGGATGTCCAAGTGCACATTCAAAGTCGAGTCCTCTGAATCTGTTATTTTCTCATTTGTTCTGTCATCCACTCTACTTTTCTTTTGGAATTACGTTAGGGTCTCTCTGTTCCTGCTCTTTCTGCTTCCCTGGTTTCTTTAGGGTTTGATGTTAATTTCCAGTCAATGGAAGTTGTTTTTCTTTCAACTTTCTTTGTCAAAACTATTTAGTCAGAAACCCTTTACAAGTAGGTGACTGTATTTCGATTCTGGTTTGTCTTCCCATTCACACTGTAACATGTTTAAATGCATTCTACATTCAGTAGCACAATCCATCTAATTTTGTCTGGATCACAATTTTCTTTCCTCAGGTCAAGTAGATAGACTGTAAAGGTCATTTTCGTCTTAAATTAAATAAGATTCCTTCCTACTCTTTTGCCCACCTGAGTATCCTTGTGTACAATGAGGTACATTTATTATACGAACCTATGTATGACTAGGTAATGCTGTAGTCCTAAATTCTAATTTCCCTTATGAGTTACTCTGCACAGAAAACCTCCCTTGTTTCTGCTCGGATGCAATACAATGAACATCACTGGACTCAAATTATTCTTGCTCTACTATCATTGTGTACTGCTTTGTGGATAATATGTCCCCAGAATGTCACATCTAGAGGCAGGTGACTGACTAACAACATGCCTAATGGACAACAACCTAAGGCCCTATTTGCAGTAGTGCCTCAAAGCCAAAGGACCAGTTTTTTGGACTTTTGTCAGTTGCTACACGTTGAAGATGTAAGTATCACCTGAAAGACAAGCCCTTAGTTTTGATGAGTCAAAACAATGAAGAGGGATAGAGATAGGATTGAGAGCAGACCTCTCCTGCTCCACCATCAGAAACAGATTTTTAGCAGACATCCCCCAGCTGCCACAACAATAGAGGTCCTTCCCTTTGCATGTTAGGACTTCCAACACCATATCAGTTGTTTGTTTTCCTGTGACGACCACCATGCATGGCAGGATGGTACCACACATGTCCGAACATGTCAGGGATATTGTATTTTCTATTTTCACAAGCAACCCCTACATTAGCAGATTAATCTTTTGGAAAAAGTTTCTCCAACACTGCTCCCCCCCTGTTGGGGCTCTTTCACAGAAAAAAACTGAAATGATTGCTAACTCTGAATATAGTAAGCGGGCCACCACTGGTTTGGCAGAGGAGGTATGTCTGCTGTCCAGGTCACACTCCAAAAAAGGCCTTAATCCCAATGTAGCATATTTCTCAGGCAGAATTCTCAAGAGAATAGTTAATGCATTTTCACTGTTTGCAGTGCTCCAGGCGGAGGTGTTATTGTCTGGCTCAGACACCTTGAGTGTTCCTTCAAGGTAAAGAAAACAAGGTCTGCCAATCAAAGTAATAAATGGGCTAGTCTAACCATACGTTTGTGACAGAAAGTATTTTTATATTTGTTTTTAGACTTTGGATGTGGGTTGTAATGATGTTCATGCAGTCCCAAATCAAAGGGCTTTCATTACGAGTGCCCTCATAAGAAGCTGTGGTGCATCACTCAGAGATCTTGCTTGTTAAAACAAAATGAAATCTTTGGGTAAAACACTAATGAAAACATGTGGAATTTGGCATTGAAACAAAGATTTTTGTATTTGTTATTCACAAAAATTTCATAAAGGGAGGATTTGAGGAGTGATGGATTTCTGTCCAATTCCACATGAATTTGAACCCCGCTTCACATGTAGGTTAGCAGTGGAACACAAGTTCTCCGGCCTTCTATCTTATTCAATCACCTATTCACCCATGCAAATTCATTGGGCAGTTACATAAACACTGTTTTAATGCACGTCTTAAATAGGCAACTAACGTAAAGGGTCAAAGGTAACATATTGTTTGGTTTAGAATCACTGTTAGAATTTTCATCAGTCATTGTAAAGGACTTTCTGCTTTCATAGGCCATTCCACCAACTCTGCAAATTCCCTCTTAAGGATATTACAAGCCAAAATTATTTTCAATAGAAACATACTCAGTGTTTATATTTTAGAGGTTGAGTGCATCAAGCATGAAAGTATCTCAGTTTATATCCACTTAAAATATTACATTTTCATGCTATGAAGGGTTAGAAGCAAAATGTCTAAAAGATAAGAACTAGCCAGTGCAGATTCATATTGGAAATAGTACTTGCACAAAAGCATGTTAATCAGGTATCCATTCATAAACTGGTTTGTGAGATTAACTTGTTATTTATTATTACTAGAATGCCACAAGTCACCAAGGTGGGCTTCAGGCCATAGAATCAATGACTGCATGAACACGCTGATAACAGTTGACCTAACAGCCAGTACACATAACACGTATGAGAGCACTAAAAATGACGGAAGCAGAGTAGATCACATTGTTTACACAGAATTCATTTATAGAGATTAAAGTATTGCAGAGACAATTGATTATTAAGTCTCGTTGGAATAATGGCAGCAATGGCGTTGTTTGTCAGTGGCATAGCAAAGGTGCCCTTGCCCTAGTCCAAGCTAGTAAAAGGGGGTTCCATGACCACTAGTTCGGATCTTAGTTATGGTAACACTCAGCGTTCAGTGGGACCCCTGGCCCTTGAGTGCTGGTGCCAATGCATCTGCTGCGCCATCGATAGCTACGCCCATGTTGCTTTTAAATCTGGGTGAAGAAAGCTATAGTGTGGCACAATGCATAGCAAAAGAACAGAAATATTTGTAAATCTAAATGGGGTCTGGCAATGACAGCTGGAAAATGGTAGTGTGAAAGTATAACTGGCAAAATAATTTCTTCTCATATTAGAGAGGTGGCATTAAATATGAGTCAGACAGGCTCATTTATTGTAATGCTCTAATTTCAGAGGCAATAGGTAGGGCAATAATGCCACTATAGGGGCCTATTAAAACATTTACGTTTGTGAGCTTTTCTGCATTATTTTTCAACATTATGCAATATTACAGTGACCTAGAAAATCCAATTGTCACTAATTTCTATTATTATTATTCCCCAAGGACACACCATCAACCACATAGTAGTTAACCTAAATCCATTGTTAGATCAGTATTTGAATAGTAAACACATTTTTCTTAATTTTCCCTTAATGTTTTGCGAACATGCATTTTTCCAACCTTTAGGTAGTTGTGTGGAGTGTGGAGACTTTGCTCATAGTGTGGAGACTCCACACTTGTAACTTTATGAGTTGTAAGACCCTTTGTTAATGAGGCCCTTAATCTTGAAGCCCATATCAACATAGAACATTCTGGCACAAATGGCATTTTAATATCTCAAATATAAACCTTTTCTGCTATATACCAAGCTTAAAATATCAGTGCAAACTCTTACTCTGCCTCGACTATGCCAATGCCCTTCTTACTGGTCCTTAGAAGAACAGCCTGACATCTTTAAGTCGGTCTTACAGGCAGCAGGCATGTAAATTTAAACATCCTGTAAATATAACCATATCACCTTGGTCATTTCCATACTGATATGGCTCCCCATTCAGGTGAGATGTTTTTATACAGGCTTTGTTGTAAGATTGGAGGGATTGAACCATTTTCCCTTAAATATCTTTCACAGAAACTGATGATCCCTCTCCGTGTGATTTTTCATGCTTAGCAGCAAAGGGAATTATTACTTATGGATCAACATTTTCTTGAGTAGATTCTCTGGGCCTCACTTATGAAGCCCTAGCAACACACTGTGCCACCAGAGCATTATTTTTTTTACACTCCAGTGGCGCAGTGTGCCAGCCCACCTAGCATGACTTTCCATGGCCTTGTAAATATGAACCCTTTTTCACGCATAAGACTGTGTGAAAGGGGAATTCCATGGGAGTTGCTAGGGGTGTTCCCACGCAACCCACATGGAACCCGAAAGAATCTGATGCATTCCCAGATTTACAAGACTTGGGGTGTACCCACGCAACACACATGGAACCCAAAGAATCTGATGCATTCCCAGATTTACAAGTCTGGGAATGCATCATATTCCTACGCCACCTCAGGGGTGGCTTAAGAATGACGCAACACGGAGAATTTTTTTTATTTCTCCCCTTAATTTCCTCTTTGTATGCGTGCGGAAGAATGCGCACACATAGAAAGAGGAAAAAAACTTTTGTGATTGTTTTTGTGCAGGAATGGGTCCCTTCCTGCACAACAACAATCATCCCTGCAATTCAGGCATCCTTGCACCATGGTGCAAGTGTGGTGCGCTGGCGCTTGCCAGCAGTTTGTGCACCAGCGCTGGGGTAGAGGACAGAAATGCACTGTATCTTGTAGAAATGGCCCATTTCTGCACTCTCACAGTGGTGCAGGATGGGGCAGCAACGCCTCGTTAATGAGGCCCGCTGTTTCTCCAGCATCTTCATAGCAGGCAAAATATCTTTGAAACACGTTACCTATATCTATTTCAACATTGATCACTTTTAACCCATTTAAGCAAACTACTAAAATGGCCCTTTTTGAGTAATAGTTTAATCTCCCATGTCACTGCTCAAGCTTCTTTAACATTACTAGAAAACCTTGACCTCTGTCTTGGAAAAATACTTTTTGAACCAGAATGAACTACACTTTGCTAGTGATCTTCAAGAATATTTAATTGCATATTTATAAAAATGTAATATGTCATGATGCCTTTAGAAATGTCAGTACAAGAAATAATCTTTGGAAATGTTAATCGTTCATTGAACCTACAGTATCTTTGTTCACTTCCTTTGCTCTCAAATAACTATGTCACCTCCGAAATGTTTATGGTATGCATAAAAAGGCTTGTACATATTGTAGCCTTTTTTGTGGTAACACAAAACATTAGAAAGAAATTAAATGAGTTGTGAAATCAGTTTAAATGGCCACCAAGGGACCATATTTGCATTTGTGTCCTGATCCATGCAAATGTGGTTCATTCACATCAAAATTTACAGTTCTGCATTCTAGAAATAAAGTGCTTGCAGAAAAAGAGGAAAACATCTAAAGTTAAATCTTCCTTTTACATTTAACTCACTATCCCATTATCATTAGAGGGTACGTGGGATTGCAACTCTAAATCGCTGGGGGAGGGGTCCTAGGACTCTCCATTCAAGTGACTGGCAACCTGCAGCCCTTGTGGTTCCATTGGCACCATTGACCTCCAGTTTTGCACTGCCAAGTGTGACACAGGTGAGTGCTGGATTAGCCAAATTATCCATTTTGACATTATGGTAGGAAGAGTGTGGTTTTCTGCATTAATTCCAATCGACATATCCTGGTTGCTCAAGCCATAACTTTTTCTGCTTATCAGTGGACAAAGACAAGAATCTTCTGGAAATGTATAAATTCATGCATGACATCTTTTTGTTGATAATACAATTAATAGGAAAGGAACTATATTTACAAGGAAGGTTTTGAACCATTAAAACCACAATGCAAATTTATCTTCCCTCTCATTAAATGAAGGAGTGTGCCAAAGTAAAAAACTTTGCCTTTAAAGATAGGTGAGCCACCACTGTGCAACTGCAACCTCCTACTCCCCACCACCAGAAGTCCCGCCCTGAGGAGGCGCTATGAGGACGCACATGGTCTGTCGAGACCCACGGGGAGCCGCTGAGCGTGGCTACCAAACGCCGTGTATCTTTTCTATGCTCTATTTATTAAATGTCACCAGCTTTGCACATTAGTAAAAATGTGTGCAAATTTGCATATATAGAGCTTCTCGGCTTTGCACAACCTTTGATTTAACATATCACTAGGGAAGGAGACTCATTTGATTTTTTTCTTCTCTCAGAGAGGAATATTTGAAATGTAACACTAATCCGAAACTTCTTATTACAGCTACGAAGGCCGAGATACAGAACAATGGTCCCAAAGAATTGTAATTTTTTAAGGGCATGGTTACAAGTGTACTTCTTTTTTTGCTATAAAACAGCCACATTAGATGATGTTTTATTGTAACGCGGCCGTGAAAAGACAAGCAGGCAGTATGAAAACCAAGGGACACAGCAGAGCATTTGCACAGCATGGCACGAGTAACTATCTGTACTGTGTATTTTTAATCTTTAAAAGATGTAAATTGTTGTTAAGTGGCATTTGAGAAAAGCATCAAGCGCAGCTCCCTCGCATAGTTTTAACCATGGTATGTTCTTCCTTCTCTGTTGCTCATTAGAAAAATGTTAAAAATCCATTTTCGTCTGATTAATAATAAAGCTGATCACATGTAACCTAATTTTCATTCACTGCTGCCCCTGTCTGTGGAGTCATATAGAAAGTGACCTTTGAATCACCACTGGGCCCATAAAGCACAATAAGCACCATTGTCCTGTCAAAAATTGAAGATGTTTTACATCATTACAAAATTTAATGTTCCATCTTTTCCAATGCACTACTTTTCAAAGGCCACATTCCAATTGAAGCTCATTAAAATCCGACTCAAGTTTCCTGTGCTGGGGATGAGAAAGAGTTTCTCATGCATTTGGAGTAATATGAATCACTCTTTTAAAACAGATATGGTTACATATTAGTTTTGAAAGGTACAGTAACTGCTGAGCCTTCAGTGTCAGCAACAGTGAGCCTTTTGTGCTTTTTAAATCTAATAACTGCCTCCTGATCCCGTGTTCTTCATCTGCACTGTATCCTATTTACTTTTGAATAAATCACTTCTTCTAAATAAAATTGTTGTTCAGAGGTTGAGTTTTATATTTTTTTTTGCTGGAAATCTCCTAAAAGCTCTTACTGACAATCTGTTAAGCTACTGTTCACTTTAAAACGCATCAGTACAATATGCATAAAATGTTAGAACTTTTGCTGCTTGTTTTGTGGAAAGTTCTTTACCAATTTTCAAGAAAATATATGCACACATTTGCAACTTCAGACAGAACCAAACACGATCACATTATAACTCACACATAAACCACATTGACTGACCACAACCTAAAACCTAAGAGCAGAGAGTCAGTCAGACAACCCAAAGGGTGCATGTGGTGTCACATGGTAAAACGAAATCAGGTGACAGTGGTGTTAGTGCCTAATTTTAGACTCTAGCACTTTTTCCTGGAGGAATTTGCATCTGTAAGACATTTTGAAGAGGTGTAAAACAAATGGTTTTGACATTCTTTACAATAGAAACTTCCTGTTATGCCATAACAAATGGTAAGTGTAAATTTCAAGTGAACAGTAATAGTACTTCCCAAGGGTATATTTTTCCACGCACAAAAGCATGGTATTTATACCAAGGCAAAAAAAAACATGATATCAGAAGGATTAGCATATCAAATTGACACCTCTACAGGTGGTAAGGTGATTTGATAAACATGACTAGTGTTCATGGTATGAGAGAAGATGCTGTCTAGTAGCTACATTGAGAGATCTGGAATGACTTTCAATCCCATTTTCCCCACTTCCCAACATTAGGGAGAAGTGGCTACTATATATCCTTTTCCTTATGTGGTAAAACAGTGTGTTTAGAAATTGACATCCCCAGTGTTTGGTGCCATATTAAAGGCTAGACATTTGTGAGAGTGTGAATACGCTAAATGTGGATTTACAATGGAAAATGACAGTACAACCGTGTGCTGTCTGGAGAAGGGCTATCCTTGTAGTGTTCTGACAATCTTACAATAAGTGGAAGCAATGAGTGTGTGAGATTGAGAAATGGGGCTACCACAAATCTACTAAGGCTATATCCTGATCAACAACATTTATGGCAACATCGCTGAATATGTCAATGGCAATTCGAAGAACAGAATTACTGTTCTGTGCTAAAATCCCCAAACTGTTTACTATGAAGTTAGTCGAGGTCCTCCGAGATTAGTGTGACATATTGAGTGCATATTTCCAGCTACCTGAGAAGGGTGTGGAGAAATAGCCATGTATTATTTAAAATACGCTGTAGTCCATATTACAGCAGTGTAACATACTGTCATAATTATTCACTTGCACATTAATTGTGTACGGTGTGACTCGAGTATCGAGTCCAGATTATCATGGGGGACTAATGTCCTGGACAATATATCAAGGAAAAAATATAAAAAATAAAGTATACATACATTTTCTACACCTAACCCCACATATATATGCCTTGATGATATACATGTACATATTCAAGATATGTAAATGTGGAGATAAGAAGAGTAAATCTATACTTCTCTCAGTGAGCTTATCTTTCTTTCTTTTGTTCCTCGATATTTTATCCATGATGTTAGTATGCCACAGTATTCTTGTAGTTGATATTCAATACAATCTTTATGTATAAAGAATATTGTGCAACAGTATAAAAAGGCTTTGGTGCTCATTCAGAAGGCCTCGGAAATTGAATTCTAGGACAAAACTGGGTAGAAATCAAGTTTACAAAACTGTGTGCCATCAAACAGTATTATTAGATATTATAATGACCTGTTTTTCTTATATGACTTCTGCTGTTTATAAGCGCAGTAAATAACAGGGGTTACTTTTGCCACATCTTATAGCAATCAGTTTAAAGGCTTTTTTAAGAATGGAAGCCTTAGTTGATCGTTTCTGGATTTTACTTAACTGGAATATCACTGCATATGTCAGCAGAGAGTATTTAACTTACTAATCCACCTAGTTGTCTAACCCAACTTCTACCCACTGCATAATGTTAGGTCTCTTGATCCTCACCAGCAACCTTTTGCTGATGGAAACAGAGAACAAAAAACGAGCAACATTATTTTGTACAGAATTTGATTTAAGCTTTTGGTAACTATTTGCTCACATCTTGAAATCCTGTTGGAATCCAGCACAAATACCCATTAGGTATGTTAGTAATGCTTTTGGGCTTTACTGCTGGCCTGTGCTCCATGTTCTGAATGAAAGTGTCAGTATTTTTGAGTCGTATAAGGCATCAGAATCTATTTCACCACACCGATATATGATGCAATTTAACATTGTAACATGTTAACCATAGCAAATGGTGTTGCACCAAAAAAATGTCACTACATCCATATATTATAAAATTCTTGCAAAACAGCTAAACTTACAAAGATCAATAGAACACTATTTAGTGGGGTGCATTCGTAATGTGACTGCCTTTTGAGAGCAATAGGTAGATTGCAATGTTTCCCCTTGAAGTCACTGTTTCCCTGCACCAGTTGCCCTTGCAGATGAAGTATCAGGCAAATAAGTTTCCTCTCAAGGGAGGCCAGGCAATATGTCACCTAGAAAGAGGTGTACATTTTACAATTTCTTTTAGGGGGCTTAGGAAGGGATCAATACAGGGCTGTCATGAACTTAGTTGTCTCCCCCCTGCCTGGAAGTTAGATAGGTGCGGGCGTCTACCAAAAGGACACTCATTGTTGGGCGGATTTCTTGATAGAGAGATAGGCAGTTTAAGCATGAGCAATGCATCCTAGCAGTGTACAAGGGAGTGCCTGCATCCAGTCTTTGACAGATTGTATCTAACTTTTGAGGCCTGCACGCTGCTCCTGAAAGTGTCCCAATTCACGAGACCTCCGATAAATGTGGCCCTGAATGGCACCATCCATGAAAGGAGATCTACATGGCCGCTAATTGAGGATACCTGTGCATACCACCACTTACCTAAAGAAGTGTAGCACTACATTGTACGCTGGTGGCATAGGCATTTATCCCGCTCCTTCTCCACAAGAAGGCGTGATGCACTATACACAATCGAGCACTCAATATCACTGAATGACAAGCCA
Organism: Pleurodeles waltl; assembly: GCF_031143425.1. Classification (NCBI taxonomy): domain Eukaryota; kingdom Metazoa; phylum Chordata; class Amphibia; order Caudata; family Salamandridae; genus Pleurodeles; species Pleurodeles waltl. Next base: position 394,213,274 of record NC_090451.1, read on the forward strand.
CCCAGCTTTGTAAGCCACGTAGTGTTTGTTTCATGCAATTCTTAACCTCAAAGGTAAATGCCGAAACCTTTCCAAGTTGAGACCTACATCTGCCATCTTGTGCGTCCCATACATTAGCTTTTTAAGTTGTCATAACATACTTTTGACATTGTGTTTGCGTGCTCCACAAAAGATATTACAGAACTGGTGTCCAGAATCTTAAAGGCTGATTTACAAAATGAGATTCTGATCCTAGCAATTTAAAAAAAGGAGTGTATAAAAGACTTGTGAAATCATATGCATAAAAAAATATAGAGCTAAAGCCTGTTCTAAGCACATTATACAATTCTCTGCTTTATAATTTCACAAATATAGAGCAACTTCACATGATATATTCACGATGCTTTTAAAAAGGAAAGAACATATAATAATAACATGTTCTTGCATGAAATTTCATTGTGGAAGAAGCTGGTGCTGTTTTGTGTCTGCCCAATGTTAGTACTGCAGGTGCTAATGTACAGGACAATACAATCTGTGTAATGTGTCTTTCAGTGGCGCATTAGTATTCTATTATAGCATTATAAAGGCTTGGAAAAAATCCAGCACAAAGCAATCTAATTTATTTTAGTTCTGTAAGGCTAAGTATAATACTGACTTTTCTAATATGATGAGTAACTACCTGTGTGAATTTTTATGCAAGTCGTAATCCTAGCATAATTTAAAAGGCAGATGGCACAAAAAGGTTGGGTGATTTTGTGCCAATAGCCAAACATATCTGTGTCTGACAGTGTTTTGGGGACACGAAGAGAGAGGTTCTTTTGCCCTTCTTAGTCCTTCTCATTTATGTTGAGGAATGACAAAATCATTCATTTATTATGCTTATGGGGTATTGCCACAAAACCTGAAAGCAACACTTCCAAAATAGCAATTCTCAGTTATTAGTTCTAAAAATAAATACTTTGACTAAGGGACATTTTACAAAGTGAATGGTCCAAAAATATATGAAAATAAGGATATTGTAAAACAATTTCAGATCATAAGGGCTACTGATATAGTGATCAGGGTTAAGGTTTGTGGAAACTGGATTAGGCACTAGAGTGTTAGAAGTCATGGGGTTAAGTGTTAAGAATTAAGTGTTAGGGGCATATTGTTAAAGGGTATAGTGGTTAAACGCATGGTCTAAGGGTTCAGGCATAAGATTATAAGTTTAAACATGTAGGGTTAAGGGTTTGTCCTTAGGATTAAGGGTGTAAGTAAAAGCTTTAAGGGTTTGGAGTTCAACACAAAGATTTAACATTTGGGTGCCTGGAATAAGAGTTTAGTGGTCAACGTTAGCGGCACAGAGTTAAGTGTACAGGTCAGTGTTTGGCTTTAATGTTTAGGGGTCGCGTGCTATAACTCTCTACGCACAGCCCTATCCTGATTGATAAAATGTGAGCATTCACACACCATTCTTACAACTATATATGAGTGATACATTTGTCACAGAAAGTCATATTGCCTGTTGATCCCACGATAATCTGATGGCTCTTAGAAGAAACAGATGGAGCTTCCTAACAGCTTTATTTCTGACTCAGCCTTACTTTTATGTATAGCATCCATTAGAAGCCATTATGGTGAATTCTTTATTTGAAATCACAGTACTAGATGCTGTGATGTCAGAGCAGTGCAAGCAATGTTTATTTAACACTGCTCAGTAACAGAAGCATTGTTTCATATTTCAGTTCTTCCCAGGTTATTAAATATCGAGCTCTGAAGCCAGGGATGGTGGATGCTGATCTGTTCCATCAGACAATGAAAGAACAGATGATAGCTGGAATTGAGCTCTGAGGTCTGCCTGAGGAGCTCTGTGGGTAACACAATGACCTATTCAAGACTTCATATTGATGTCTGAGGACACATTGATGTTGTGTAATAAATGGCCTGCAGACTGTTAGGACCAGCTCGGGCTAAGTAAGTACACCTCTTGTGGGTATGCTGTAGGTATCTAAGGGCACATCAAAGGTCGCTAACAACAGCTGAAGATAGCATTCTGAAGGTCTCTGAGACCTTAAACTGGATTCTAAAGCTATTTTCAAGTGTTTAATGGTACTCCAAGTATCGCTGAAAGTACACTGGTATGCAGCCCTGATTATCAAATCCAGACTACAGAGGTATTGAAATATTAAGGACAACATATCAAATCCAAAATAGATTTGGAGTTAAGAATAGTAAATCTATACTTCCCTATTTACACTTACCTTTCAATATTTTGTCCTTCAATATTCTGTGCACTATATTCCTTTATGTTGCTATCCTTGGCCTCAATATTCAGTAGTACAACCAAGCAAACCTGGGTTCCTCAAATACCATTTGGTGGTGTACAAAGGTAGGCTGAGGGGTAGAGGGGTGAATCTAAGGGCCAAAATGAAAGTATGCAAAGAGAAGGCCGTCTGCCTGTAGGGGATACGTGAGGGCTATTTGGGGGTTTCTGAGAGTGGTATGGGGGTGTTTTAAGGAAGAATGAGGGTGGCTCTTCACAGGCTAGGAGTCTGTAGTATTTTTAAAGACAACCTGGAAGTAGTTGAAGGAGGGTGAGTGGCCAGCTGATGGTATGTATTAATCAACTAAGCTGTCAAAATTTGGTCTGAGGATCTCTGACACACCCTACAGTATGCTGGAAGTATGTAAACGATATCTGGAGATGTCCATTGACTAGCAGGCTTTGCTTGAATGTGGATTGATGACATTCTGATGTGCCAAATTCCATAAAGCAACTTTTTGAAGCTCATCTGGGCTTTAACATCTTTCAGAACATACTGGGCATTTCTAAAACTGATGTAGAGTGTGTTTGAGGTGAGATCCAGGTGTCAGAGAGTTGGTTTGGGACATCTGAATTCAAGCAAAGGGTCTTTAGGGCATGAATGAGGGATCACCAAATACCACCTCGGATGGTTTATGTCAATCTCAAGGATCTCTGACCCTAAGTTCAATCGACTGTTGAAGGACCAGCTGGGCAGGTCTCATAGCCAGCTATTGGCCTGGAGGTCACTGATGAGTCATTTAGGAGGTCTTGAATCCCTCTGATGTGAGACTGGCGATGTTTAAGAACTAGTTTGAGATATCTGCAGCAGAGCTGTCAGAAGCAGACCTTAACCAGATAATTTTAACGTAGGCCTAGGACCTAGGATGTTGCCAGGTGTGTGATTAATTTTCAGGTTCAGAAGTGCAGAAAGAGACTAAATCATACAACCTACCCTTTTCAGGGCCTTTGTTGACAAGGAATGTGTATAAAAGAGCAAATGCATCTTTGAGCTATAGATTGTTGAAGCCTAGGCCATTTTGTTTTTCACTTTTCACCCACCTACCTTAGTAGGAGCCCTAATGCCTCCTCAGAGGTATATTTATGATTTTTCATCATGCTCACAATTCCCTAAATCTGTTTTCTAATAAGTATATTGTTTGTTGAGGAGGAATATTTCATTGAGGCCATAGAAAGTGTCATCTGTAAATTAGTTGTATATTTCAATTTGGATTTTTTGTGTTTACTTTAAAATGTCAACTGTACACTTGTCATATGACTTATTTTCATACTGATTACTGTCTTCACCTTTTTGGATCTTCTGGTGCTCAAACTGTTTATCCTCATTGATATTTGAACTGAGCCAAGATCTGTTCACCTTGGACTGGTTACTTCCTTCGTGCTAACAAACATGTTTGAGCAGCTTAATTAAATATAGCCACAACTCTAATTGTTTCTGTGTTTATCAGACAAAAAGACTACTAATGTTTCATTTTTAGTAAAAACAAAAGAAAGAGGGACAAGAAGAGGCCATGGCTCAGGAATGGCTTTTGGGTGTTTTCACTTATGGAATAACATAACATAACGTAACATTACATAACATAACAAAGGGCCTGATTAAGACCCTTGCGGATGAAATACTCTGTCACAAACATGACTTATATCCTGCCCGCCTTTTTACATGTTCCATAGGATATAATGGAACTTCTAATATGGCGTATCCAATATCTGTCATGTTTGTGATGGAGTATCCCATCTGCCAAGGTCGTAATCAGGCCCATAGTCTCTAAAGCCATTTGCACCAATCCCAACTCTGTATCCACTTTGAAGTCAAGTGAGAAATTATAAATCCTCAAGTGAACAATAAATTTATTATCAAGACATTGCTTAGTAACTTTAAGTATATTCTAGACAGCAGCCATATTATTCTGGATCACCGAAGAAAAATGGACAGATATAGTTGTATTCATTTATTTGCCATAATTGAAATACTCTTAGTACTAGTAAACTAAAGATAAATTGAAGACTAATAGGGTAAAGATAAAATATAACCTGTAACAAATGAATCAAAAGTATGGAGTGGAGTCTAAGAAGAGTGAAAGAGGATTGTACTGTGAACCCCTCATAAATCCCTCTCTTAGCGAATGCAGTTATGAATCACTACTAGACTGCACACAGGTCATCCAGATGCACCCGATTGGGTAGCCATATAACTGGCAAATGTGTAACACTGCATATCATAACATATCCACTAATCCCTGAATTTTACAGTCTGAGTGATAGAAAGAACTGAAGATGGGGACCATGAGTTACAGACTTAGCTGTCCATTCATTGACTGCCAGCCATTCGTTACCTCTAGCCTTGCACATTAATGTGTTTTGGGAACCGCACCACCATACCTCTGCACCAAGCTCAAAAAAGCAGGTACTTCTGTGTGGTTTTCTTTTCCAGGATCCATGTCTCTTTGTTGCTCCATCCTTTAAGCTATCCACAGTGGGTAAAAAAGCTTAAATACCTGGACCACCATTGAGGAATAAGTGCCATTAATGAGGAGAAAATATCTCTAAAGTCATTCAAGTTATGTAGCTGATATTCCGTGAGACCGATGCATTGGGAAATTCACTTTCCAGTAAGCTGTTGGAGCGTCAGTGCACTAAACAAGCGAAGAAGACACTTGGGTTCGATGAAACCAGACCTGTCATCTTAAAGGCTGTTGCAGAAGAAAAGCCCATTGTGAACTTGCTGGCAGTTGCCTACCTGGTACAAAACGGGCACGCTAAATAGAATACGCTATGGAATGATTTTGAACAAAAGTGGAACACATATCACAAACGCAAACAGTGTTATCTGTGTCTGCTTGGAGGTAGATTTAAAGTAGATGTGTAATATAAGATTGGAAGGCGTGACAGAGTAATGGATGCAACAGTGGCGTGCTGGAAGGAATCCATAAAAATGCTGCATTCCATTATTGTGTGAAATCTTTGAAGCTCTTGCCTTCATTAGCTACATTATGTTTTCTAAAGGGCCCAGTTCCTTGTGGGTTGGTCCCATTGGGATCCTTTTCCTTGGCCCTGAGAATCAGATGGTCCTCAGTTTTGTGTGAAGTATGTTTTGTGATGATCATCCAGCATCTGTACTTGACTATTGGTTTGGCCTGGTTAGGTTACACTTTTGGCAGCTCAGTGATTTGCTATCACTGGCATCAACTTTAAGAAAGAATTCACAATAGTGATTGTCAGTATAGGACTAATGCACATTAGAAAAACAAGCCTCCAAAACGTAGTATGCAGTTAAAGGTTAAATAATCTATTGTGTTTAGTCACCCTCGTATCATTCATCCAATGTTTCAAATTCTCTCATGCACCTTCCTTTACGTTTCTTCAAACTTCATTGGGTATTAGATAGGGATATAACCAAGCCACAAGGGCACTTCTGCTGTCAATTTGTAATAACTTTGTTGGTCAGCCCCATCTAGTTTAATTTCTCCTGAAAGTCAAACAGCTTAATAAACCTGCTGCTCTTTCTTGCGTCATAACTGATAAATTTGACACTCAAGTTGATCTGACACAAACCAGATCAGTACACCCTGCCCTCCCGGTATATCAGTACTAAGGTCTGTATGTACTAACACATTTTCCCATAGACACAGCCACCTTTGGTACATCAGGCCATAAATCCTTGCAATGTGGGGGTGAGGTGGGAGGGAGTCAAAGGGGTGGCTCAGCTACAGCAGTGACATGGGCAGGATTCATTTTCAGGGCCTCTATCTTTATTTGATCTACCTCAGGTACAGTGTCTCTGTCCTTCTACTTTTTCCATCCTTTCTGTTTTTCCTTACTTTACCTTTCCTCATTGATCTCACTCTCTTTTTTCTCTGCTAAACAAACAATTCATCTCAAACTTTCTATGGCTCCACTCTCTTCTTGTTTTTGTAACCTCCATTTCTGACTGCCCTATATAAAGCTAGATCGGCTCTGGGGTTCTAGGTTAGCTGTTGTTTCTGGACCTAACATGATTTGGGGGTAGGTGGTTGAGTATCTACATTTGAAGGACAGTGTTGGTGTCATTATTAGGGTTCCCCCCTTCTCTCTGCGGTCTTGCGCCTATTCCAGTATGAAAGCTTTGTCCTTCAACTATTTCAATTTGCAATAGTCATCAGTGCTCCTGCTGTCATATCCTTTAGATCAATACTATTTGTTTCCATAATCTCATCAAATTGTCCCATGAACATTTTAAAAGCTGAACTTTTTCCTGTGAAAACATTAAAAGCTGGTCCTGTGAGGCCCAGACTTATATTGCACTGCTAGTCACCAATATCAGTCCAAGGGCCAGATGTATCAAAGGGTTTTACCCATTCTGTGTCTATGGGAAAATGCTTTAGTACATATGGCCCCAAGTCTCTGGAGTAAGTGCAGAGCGCATCAAGCTCACTAAATGGTGTTTAGACAAAATATTAGAAACGCAAATATCGTGGGACAGAATATTGTGTCAAAAATATCAAGGACAAGAATATCGTGAAGATCATTATCTATGCATAAGTAAAGTTTTGCTATATATAACTTCACATATATGTACCTTAACAATATATATATCTTCATTGTACAAAGATATGGAGTTAAGAATAGAAAATGTATACTTACCTATTTGCACTTACCGTCTCAATATTCTCGTCCTTGATATTTTTGACATGATATTCTGTCCACACGATATTAGTGTTTCTGTTATTCTGTCACTGATCCTCTGCATTAGAGAACCCTCAGGGTACCATGCAATCATTGCTCAAGGAACACAGTAAGAAACAAAGTGTTGAGGTCCTCAATGCTCTGAGTAGACATTGGTGAGCAGCCCAAAGCTTAACCCAAAAACAGTATGTTTGATTTTAGTCTTGTCTCAGTCGTCCTAGTCGAAGTAAACTATCACTGTCCAGCCAAGGGATTTATGTACATAGAACCTTTATTATTCACTCAAAATAAAATGTATATATATATATATACATATATCTATGTTACACAATGGCAGTCGCAACTGTGAGTTATAGTTAGGACCTAGTTACCACAGAAAGAACATTTTTGGGTTTGCTAACAACTTAGGTTCCATGCTACAAATCTTTACTAAACTTCACAAAAGACAATCATCCATCTCAGCTCCTTCCTGGAAACCTTTGGGGAGCTCCATCACGTCAAGCAGTGGCAGAGAAAATGCGGGGTCCCAAAACGCAATTTTCTCATGTGATTTTCCATGGGAAAATTGAAAAGCAGTACCGTGTAACAGCTGAATGGAATTCTCCAAATTTGGCAGAAAGCTAGAACTTGGTCTGGAAAACAAGCTTTTTATAATTTGGTGTAAATCCGTTCAGTAGTTTTGGGAAATTAATGTTCAAAATCTTTGAATACCTCGATGATTGCATTTGCAGAAGACACACATGAGTCCCTTGATCATGTTCAAAGAATAGAATAATCTGACTGTCTGAAAGGGCTTTTTTCCCATTGACTTTGTCATTCCCGCAGGAGCAATGTCTTCAATGAACTCCCACAGGACCTTGTGTTCTGATTGGCTGGCCACAACATGAAGTCAAATGTTGCAGCCTCAGTTTCAGGACACTGGGACCCTGTCCCCATGACCTCAACAATTAATAAAATAAGGTATAAGCAGGCACAGTGGAGGTACCCTGACTTCCTGGACCCTGTGAACAGGCCTACAGGGACCCTCCCTGAGGCCAGATGTTAAACAAATATATGCTGAGGGGGTTCTGCAATCCAGTGGGTGTCATGTGAAAGCAAGAACGACCCCTGAACTCTCGCAGGAGTGTTATTGAGGTGGTGTAGGGAGTGCATGGGGCTGCACTGCCCCCTGCAAGAGTCTAGCTCGCTCATAATTGTTTTTTTAAGAAAGGGGGGCAGGGCCTGAATGTCTGTGGTGGGCTGCCATGAACAGGCAATGGACGTGCGCAGTGGGAGGTTGGCTGCCCGCCGGTCGTTGGGCACAGGGCCTGGCTGTAAGCCGTGCATGTCAGGGGGTTGTCTGCCCATGGGCTTTAGCCTTATGTATGGTAATAAAATATAACTTTACATTAAAAAAGCAGTAGAACTGTACTGACAGAGGTTGCAGTGGAATTATATTTAGTGTTAGAAATTGGGTTTCTGGTTGCCAGTGGTATGACCCTGTCCAAGCAGGAACCACAATCCTAGTCAGGGTAAGTAACAAACACACCCTTTGCATCAATGTTGAAAGAGATGGGAGGAGCAGTGGAGGCGATGCATCAGCTCTGAGCCGTGCAAAGTCAAAGGTGCATCAGAAATGGAGGTGATGCACTGTGCTGTCGGTGATGTGTTGCACTTGATCCTTGCAGCAGCTGAGATGTGTCAGAATGATAAAGATGTCCCTGTTCTGAGCACTCCAACAGAGTCGATGGTAGGGATTCTGATTGAAGCGGCACTTTATACCCATTCCAAGGGCTGGATTGGTATTACTTGGAAGGGCAAGCCTCTTAGATAGCAGCACCCTGTAGCAGAAATATTAGAGGTCTCTTGTTTCCCTGAGATTTCAGAAAACAAGAGACCAGTCAGCAGGCTCTCGGAATCACTCTGGGTGTTGGGTTCAAATGATGTGGGCCCAGTCCTTCTCACCTAGGCAAGGAGGGCTGCAGGCAGCCTGTCAGCACAGCAAGAGAGCAGTTCCTCCAGAGAAGCAGTCCAGCAGAATGGCATTCCTTGTAAAAGCATTACAGTCCTTCTTCCTGGCAGAGAATCCACAGGTTCAGAAGTGTACTGAAATAGTAGGTCTGAGGTCCAGTTCTTATACCCATTTGTGCCTTCGAAGTGGGGGAGACTTAAAAAAAGTGCACGTAGGTCCTCCCTTCCTGCCCACCTCTAGACTCACTGCAGGGGTGTCTGTGGGGACAGGAAACAGCCTGTTCAGGCGTTAGTGAGGCAGTGATCAGCTCCAACCCATCAAGCCAGTTAATAGCCCATTGAGGCCCATCAAATAACTCTTAAGCTCCTATTGTGTGTGGCTGTCTAGCAGGGAATACACAAAGACCAGCTGTCACCCAACCCTGAGTTCAGAGACAAGCTGCAAGCACACAGGGATAAGAGCAGCAAAATGGCAGCTTTCTAAAAGTTACATTTTCAAAATGGTAATGATAAATTTGACTTTTGCATTAAAGAGGATTTATCCTTACAATTCCATAGTTACCAACATGACAGACCCATTCCTTCTCAATTAGCAATTACAGCTTATTAAATGTAATAAGGGGCCCCAATGTTATCTACTAAGAGTGGTAGGCCTCACAGTTGTGAAAAACGACCTTGGGAGTTTTTCACTACCAGGGCATGTAAAACTTAAAAGCATATGCCCAACCTTTTTCTTACAGGGCACCCTGTCACATGGGCTACCTAGGGCCTAACATAGGGGTGACTTATATGTACAAAAGAGTTGTTTAAGGCCTGGCAAGGTGGTTTAAATGTTAATTTGACAAGGCAGTGTAACAGTGCCTTCAGGTTGCAATGGCAGGCCTAAGATATGTTTTAAAGTGCTGCCTATACGGGTTGCACAATACGTGCTGAAAGCCTACTGCTACCATTTAATTTACAGGTCCTGGTTATATGGTATACTACTCTACAAAGGGCTTGCAAGTAAATTAAATATGCCATTTGGATATAAACCAATTTGACCATGTTTTAGGGAGAGAGCACAAGCACTTTACCACTGGTTAACCTAAGGCCAACAAAAATGAATTCAGCAAAAAGTGGAGGGTAAAAGACAAAAGGTTTGTGGGTGACCCTGCAGAGAGGGCCATTTCCAACACTTAGGTATGGTAATTATATTTACTTTGTGTTTAAAAAACATCAGAAATTGACCTAAAAACCAAAGGTTAAGGTGACGTTATAGTTAGGTGACAATGTCAGATTAAACTTAATTTTTTAAACAAAAAAATGAAATGCAACATATTTATTTCAGATAACTATAATACGCACCCTCGTCATACACTGCTGTGACCTCACATAATGCAACACTGTGACATGTTCTGTGACATCATTGATAATATTACTGACGACAACTGAACTAACATTGACTAAAACACTGTGTATGGCAGGAGCGCAAGTTATAGCTACCTAAAATACAAACAACAGTTGAATTTATGTCTTTTTTTTAGAGTTTAAAACAGTAAATTTAAACATTTGTTTTTTTCAGTAAGAAACATATATATATTAAAAAAATAAATCTCTTTCAGTCATTTTTTTAACTTTTTAAGCTACAACGTGGATCCATAGAACTAACCACAAGCACACCAGCTGAAGATGATAGAGCTCTAGTTGGGGCGCTTAGAAAAAATGGTAAGCTTCCCTAAGATCATGTAGTCAATGACCAAGGAGGCCTACTGTTTTTTTAATGATGCTGGAGGGGAAGGGGGCTTCTGTATTCCCTGCAGCCCCACATAACATTACAAAATTCTTGGCGGTGGCCCTGCCCCTTCTAGCTACACCGCCAGGTTCCCAAAAAATATATTTAAAAAGCCCTCACAGGGCATTACTGGACACTCAGTGCAAGGATCAGTGACAAATAACTATATGGGTGGCTCCCAATGCATATTTATTATTCATCTATGTATTTGGTTATTTACTTGGTTGTCCCTGTGATCACCTGGGACACACAGATGTTTAATATTTGTTAAACTCCCTACAATTTGCTCCATAGGCTATGTAGGAGTTGGTGACCCTTTGTACTTTTTTTTAAACTCAGGTGGCCCGATGCCCACCCAGGACACCCCACAAATGTTTTTTTCTAGTATTGTTTACTATGTTGGTCCACAGGGGGGGAGCCCAAAGGCCCCTGTGTCCACTTCTGCTCCCTGCAAGCACAGAAGCTGGCCATTTTCTTTTACTCAAAGTAATAGTTGGGTGCCTCGGAACTCACCAAGGGCACTCCACAGCATTTTGCATGTAGGGGCCACATGGAAGCCCAAGGCCCCCACAACCCCAGCAGTGCCTGTGTCAGCACACATCTCAGGTGCAGCGGGAGCCAGCATTGCCCCCAGTTTTCTTTTGCTCCTACCCAACAGGAGCAATACTGTGTTTTGCTGCCTGTGAAACAGGGGGCACGGTAACTTATGTGCTCCCACCCAATGGGAGCAGCTTTTAAGAGTTCCCTGCTCATGCTTTCATGGGCATGAAATCTACAGTGACCTGAAGGTTTAGGTCCCAGGGACACCGACACAGAGACAGCTGGGGTGGATGGAATCCCCAGTGCCAAACAATTGCTTAGGGAGGTAGGGTCACAAGCACCCTCCCCTTTAATTTTAAGTTGCGGCCCCTGAGCTGGGGTCCTGAGCTTGACTAAGGCTCAGGGAGGATAGCAATGAGCCCTTTCTCAAATTGTAAGTATCCACGCCAGGGATGGGGTCCAAGAGTCCTGATTAAGAAACAGGAGCAGTTTTATTTTGCTCCCATTGGGTGGGAGCAATACTGTGTTTCCCTGTCTGCAAGGTAACAGGCAGGGAATCTCATGGGAAACTTATGTGCTCCCATCCTGTGGAAGCAGCCTTTAACAGTTCCATGCTCACGCTCTCATGGGCAGGAAATCTACAGTGTCCCAGAAAGATTGGGGTCCCTGTGACACCGCACTAGAGCCAGCCTCAGGGGATGGGGTAGCCAGGGCCAAACAATGGCTTGTGGAGGGGGGAGGCATGTGGCTCTCTACTCTTTACTTTTAAGTTGAATCCCCAGGGAAAGGGTCCCCTGGGTTTGATGAAGGCTCAGGGAGAGGGCCTCCCACCCCTCCCCTCTAATTATCAGCCCAGGGAGATGGGGTTTCCTTTCACCTAATAAACCTATTTTGACACCCCCCTGGAGGAGGGGGGGTTTAAAGCACACATCCACCAAAAATTTGTGGCTGGCTTTTAAAAAAACAAATAGTTTTAGGCCCAAAGTGGTGGTGGGCCCCAGACCATTGGGGGACAGGTATCCTTAAATGTTCCTTTTACCTTATTTTTCAGACAGGGGACTGAATCCAAAGACTTAAAACTGCTGCAGTCACATCTTTGTTAATGTGGTGGCAGCTATCAGATCTTAGCTTAAGGATCTGTTGGCTCTGTGGATCCTCTGCAGTATGATATATACGATGTTTTGAACCTTGATGTCTCAAAAACTAATGAACAGATTACATCAAATCATAAAAAGCATGGTTTCTGCGCCAGGATTTAGCTTTCTGCGAAATTAGGTGTAATCACATTCATCATTTTTTGCTGTATTGCTGTTCAGATTTCTTATAGAAATATGAATAGGGAAAATGTGTTTTGCCCCCCCACCCCAATTCTCTGCAGCAGTTTGACAGATCACCGCCAAAACTTTCCAGGAAAAAGCTGAGGTAGGTGAGTCTTTTGTTTGGAAAGTTTCATGAAGATTCGCCAAACAGTGCAAACCAAAAACTGCTTTTCCTGTTGAAACGCAAATATATATATATATATATATATATATATATATATATATATATATATATATATATGTGTGTGTGTGTGTGTGTATATAATATATATATATATATGGAGAAAGATAGATGTGTGTGTGTGTGTGTATATATATATATATATATATATATTTATATATATATATAAATGTAAAGTAAGGACGCAATGAGTCATTATGGTCACCTTGAAAATTGAGATGACAGGACACAATCAGAACAGACAAAACAAAATGTTCACAAAGGCAGGGACTCTAGATAACCAAGATATAGTTGCTCATAAGATTACAATGTCAGTAGGCGGTATTGATTGCAAATCTCAGAAAGAAGCCTAGACAAGCCTGCAACAAACAGGGCACTGCACAGTGTAGTAAGGTTTCAGTAACCGAAGTTTGTAAATGTCTTCTGTACGCAATACTAAAGTATTTGTATATACTAATATTGAAGATCATCAAACGTTCTCACCAAAACAGGGTACTTTATATCACTTTAAGTTATCTTAATATCTAACCTAATACCTAATAGAGCAAAAACAGTGTCTAGGAGTCACAGTTACTTGGAATACTATGGGACAGTGGTAAACAATTCATCCTCACATGTAAGACGGTGGTGCGCTGATCTCAGCTCTAGGCTCTCTGGAGGTGCAAGACTATTGAAGGCTTGCTGAAGTGTTAAACGCAGCCCCTGGGCAGCACTAAGAGGAAAGAAAAGCAGAGCTTACTGGAGCCACGGCTTATTCCCAGCCGGCGGAAATGGGTAGCATCCAGGCTTTACCATATAGATCAGCAACAAGGGTACCATGCAAGTACAAGTGCAGAAACTGTTCAGTAAGTTTCAGTGCATCTCCAAGTAACATTCACCAACGTAGGCAATGGTGGGGCACCAATACCCAATCACAGTAATTGCATTATTGCAATTTCACTGTGATGCACTCAAGCTGAGGTCAGCTTCACTTGCTCTCACTGGATTTTGGAATAGGTTAACCCTCCACAGGGTGCAATGTGATACCCTTCAGACTGCGTAAAGAAAAGACGAGCAGGGTGAAGAAGTGGGAAATAGATCTCAGTGGTGCACACACCCATGCACGTGCACACACACACTCACACCTCACACAAAGACTGGCGTCACTTGGGCACCCCAAAAACTACACTTCAGCTTCCACCACTCAGAGGTCAACTGAGAGCATCCCAGGAGGTTTCACTGTTAAGCCTACTCCTGGGGGGGACCAGTGGAGGTCGTGTTCATTGTCAGGACCCCCAAGCACAAAATCTGGAGTTAAATATGTCCCTAGCCATTAGGAGCCCACAAGGTTTGCATAGGACAAAAAAAAATGAGACAACCTAGGGACAAAGAAAAGAATGGCAGATATGCCAAATCTTTGTTGATTGTGGTGGACTTCCATTTCTATACTCATGCTCGCCTCGCTTTATCACCAACACGCACACAGCCCTAAAGTGTGACAGCACTGTCTTTCAAAGATGGGTGTATGTAAATATAAAAATTACAAACGTGCCTTTTAGTCTGGAGTTCTACACCTGCTGCAACACTGCCAGTCACTTTAAAGTGCGAATTGAGGCTGTTGTATGCACTGGACGTTTATGAGGGTTTTGACATAAACGTTTTAACATTGACCCAGGTATGGGTGTGGCCAACAGTTAGATGACTGTCACATGCCTTACCTTCATTTACATGTGCCACTTGTACCCGATCAAAAATCATATTTTGCATTATTTGTTGTTTTCCTTTTTCAGAAAGAAATATGATAATATAAATATAATTTTAGCGGCTGGCGGTGTTGTACTTCAGCTCCTGCATGTTTTAGTATATCAAAATGTGATTATGGCAAAATAATATACATTTTTATGGCAGTTCGTAAACAAATACTGCTGTTAGGCATATGTTCATTTTGACACATCTTAAATGATTGTCATATTGCAGTTTTCCGACTTATTTAAAGCTGCATTGTTATGGGGTTGGGCCTCATTCCATAGCCAGCGTTTCCTGCTTGCTAGTGAGGCTTTTGTTCCCTCCCCACTTGTGGCCGTTCACCTGTAACATGAATTTGAATATAATGCTGTGTAGTACTGTCTGGATAACAGTGCTTTGCATCGTTGGGAGTGGAAACCCTTTCAATTTTTTTAAATTCACTGAATTTTACCTTTTAAGGCGGTTGCAAATCGACATTATTTTCTCATTCAATCATATACTATGGGTTGGATTGTATTAATCTGCACCAGTGTTGGGGAAGTTTGATCCAGGCAATTTAGAAATGGTGCTAGGGTACGGTCACGTTTGCACTGACAGTTAGTGCAAATATGAACTTTCTGCCAACTAACCAGAAAATGACACTTTTTATCATTCGTTCAAGGTGGTTTAACTCAGAGGCAAAATGCCCGACACCAGTGAAGATGACCCCACCACCAGAGCAAAATGGCAGAGCATCGGTACAGTTTACCTGACCAGAACCTAAATCTTCCATGCCAATAAAAATAGTCAATGAGCAGTTTTAAAATATGTATATTGAAATATTTACTTCTGCGTAATGTCTTGATGAAGGTTAAAAGCCAGTTAAGCAAAGAGTATTGATTTTTTTAACACAGTGTAGAAAAATGGACCAGCGCTGTCTATATTTTAAGGAAAAAAATGCAAATGGAAAAAGAAAATTAAAATAATTACGTGTTGTTAACCCAGAGTGTGCAGCTGGAACCATCGCTGGCAGTGGAGCATTATTTTCCTTGAAAGCCACTGTGGCATACTAGTTTTTCTATCACCAGTGGGCATGCTCCCACTGTATGTTACCATGGCCACAGCTAGGAACAAGTCAACCTTACTGAATATTAAGTACTAAAACCGCATACATAAAAACAAACAATCCTTTACTTTTATCTTGTTAAATGGGATCAGTATTAGCTGCATGCCTCTTGCTTTCACAACCTGATTATTCACAAATAATTATAATGTCGTATTTATAGTCTTGGTTAGAGGTGAAATTACTTTAGAAGTATTATTTTGGGCTGGTCAGGCTATTAAAAGCTGAGTCCCTACTAGTGATTAATGTTAGCCCTTGGTTGCAGGTGGGGCCCACTAGCACTCATTTTTGGAGACTGACATTTTTTTTTTAATCAACGGACTTAGATCCAGAAAAAGAGAGAGAAAAACATAAAAATAGGAAAGAAAGAGGAAGAGAAAGACAGAAAAAATGTGATAAAAGGGAAATGCAGGGATGAAAAGAATGAGATAAAGAGACAAAGAACGTATGTTGTGGGTTGAAGAATCATGAGGTGGACTTCAGTCTGACCAAGCTTGATATTTGGCACCCCAATCTTTGACAGCACAAGCTGCAGGCTTCTGAGTAAAACTTTGTGCCCCAGCACCTATTCTGTTACAAATTTAATAATGGTCCTTGTATTACCTGAGGCACTATGGAATGCTGAGGATACGCTCACTTGTATAGCAGAAGTTAGAATTGTATTCCACCTTATGATATTCCCAAACGACCCACCCCAACAGCAGCTCTCTTTCTCAGCATTACTTCCTACTTTTTTTTAGTACAAAACCTTTTAAATGGACATTTTGATTAGTCTCAGTTTTCATGAAAATAATATGCACTGGGTAATTTCCATTGGTGTTTGCAAAAAGTGTTACAGCCACTGCAATACTCATGGTCATATAGCATTTATGGATTCATAAGCATTTGGTAGCTATGGAGTTAAAGTGGAAAAGAGTGATTTTCCGAGGTGTCAGTGGAGAGAGTATTCAAATATGGAGCTCACTAAGAACAATTTACACTTTTCACTGGTACCCTTTAATTTACTGGTCCGGGGTATATGGTATAGTACTCTACAAAGGACTTACAAGTAAATTAAAGTACAAACCACTTTGAACATGTTTTTGGTAAATTGCAAACCGGAATATAGGATTGTCAGTTAGTGTATGAATGAAACCAAGGCTTCAGGAATAGCTTTTTATATGAACAAGCTATGTGTGTTTCAGGATTGTGTCTGAATCAATATTGTCTTACTACAGTTTGCATTAAATGCTGCATTTGACAACTGTTCAAATAAAAGTTGTGTAAGAGCATCAGTAAACCAGACAACTGATGTAAAGCACAATACAGACAACTTCACTGTTGCTATTCATTCAGAAACATCATTAAACTGAATGAAAGGCATGCTCCATCAAAAATGATTAGAAGAAATACATTTTGAGCACTGTCGTAGTGTGTTGGTGATCTGTTACTATTTGGATGAAATGGAGAGATCGACTCCAAGCAAGAGATCCTTAGAAAGAAAGAAAGCTAATACTGCAACAGAGATTTGAAGGACAAACATTTGTAGAAAACTGAAATATTTAGGGATAGTCTTTTAGTATTAATAGTCTTTATGGTGTAATAAGAGCAATGGGAGACAAAATTGAGTGTATTGAAATTAGATCTAAATCAGTTCTGTGCACCAAACCTTGATATGTTCAAAGACGAGTAATGGGTTTTAATTTATGGACTAAGTTCATTCGTTTGTCTTGTCAGTAGTACAAAGTAGATTCCTAAACTCTGAACTGGAAAATAACATATAGAGTTATTAATTAGTATTTTAAAGTAAATGAGGCTGCTTTTCGTCATAACTCACTTGATGCAGTTTGGAACTCTATATCATACCATGACAAGAAGCTCACCATACCCCCTGCCCGTAGACTAAAACTTGATGTTCTCTTTTTATTTTAATGACCTTAGTCTAATTGACCTTAACCCTAGCTTTTCGCTAAATGATTCATTCACCATAAACCAACTACAGTCTTTACCCCTACCACATGCCTATGTCAGGAATTTCCATAGCACAGCCATGCTGCTAGCTTCTCCTGGCACTAATCTGCCCTCCTCCACCCTCTGGGGTCTGCCACAAGACTGCAGGGTGGGTTACTCCTGGCGTCTCCTGTTGCACTTACATCACTCAAAGCAGAGGGAGGGCTGTCCATTTTGTTTGGTGGGGATCTCAGCATACAGAAAGGTGTGGTGCCACAATGTAATGGATGATTACAGGCTGTTGTCGGGGGGAACATCTTGGGGGAAGGAGAACGTTACACTTACTTACTTACACAGCCACCAGGGTATATTGCCAATCTTGTACTTTCTGCATTTGCGTTGCTATCATAATTTTTATGTTTGCCACTATTCTCTGACACCTAATTCAATCGGATACCCGGGCCCTAGGGACCAGGTCTGATTTTTGGAGAGCTGCTGACCGTGTTTGAGATGCGTAGCTCGAAGTCATGCGAGGAAGCGTAATGTCGGTGGCCATATTGGATACTGGCGATACTTTAAGCCCCGTTCTGCAACACACAATTCTTTGCATCAAGAATTCCATAAGGCAACTTCAACCGATAGGACCTCCTCAAAATCACTGGTAGCTTCTTGAAATCCAATAAATACCTATTCTAGGTTGTGTGGATTCTGTCCTGTACGGGTTTTGGGAGGTTGGGTCTACTGCTCTCTGTGACATTGTGTAACCTGTAATAATGGCCCCATCTTTGGTAGCTAGTCAGGCCTGCTGTTTTGGACATAATTATGTCATGGGTGTGGAAGTCCCATAATTCTTCTGATCTGCCAGAAACTTTGTTGGGACTTTCAGGAAACAGTTTGAACACATCGCCGCCCTCTATATGACAAAATACAGAAGCTGATTATGTCCTGAATTATTATTACTTCTACCCTGCTCAAGAGGGAATACGGTTGTTAAGTAACTCTGCTATACCCGGCTGGGGAAATATTGCTTGTTATTAACCTTGAACGCATGTGCTAGTCCACGGTGGTGTAACCTGGACCCCTGCCACCTAGTTCCAAAGATGACATAGATTCTCTGTGGAACCTTGGTGTGGTATCTTCCAGCCATAGTAACAATTGCTCAGGATTTAAGGGCAATCTAGACTCAGAAGGCATCAAGTAGCATTTGTTATTTTGGTTTGTTGTTTTGGCTACTTGTTTTAATTTCTTATTTTATTATATTGTTTGTTGTAGACCGCTTTCACCTGTGTTGACACTCATCCCACCATGTAGAATCTCCAGGCCATGCTGTTTCCTCAACAGGCTAACCATCAACCAGGACAGGAGCACTATTCATGTGGCGATTGTGACAGCCTGTCTAACTCTAATCTTTATTCTAACTACAAATCTAAACTTAAACCTGACCTAATGCCATCCTACAAAATTATCTTCACCCTATTCTTCACATTAATCTCTGAATTAATTGTATGCATTTCTCTGATTTGTAATGATCTGACTTAGGTGTTCTATTAAATGAGATTTTAATTAAATGTTTTCAGAGTAATTGATTTTCATTTAAGTGTTTATAACTATAATGTACTGAAATGAAATGAGAGGGCACTTGACGAAAACTCCTTTTTAGTCAGTCACCCCCCAGTTTTTCATTTTTTATGGGGCTCACCTGCTGGTAATTTTGAACTTTAAAACTGGGGCGCTGTTATCCCATGCCCAGTGCATGTGCTCCAACCCCTAAAACAAAGTCAAAATGGGCTTAAAGCATTTTGGGGTCTCTGAAATCACAATTTAAAAGTACATCTTTTGTAAGTCTGAAAATGCCTTTTTTAGAAAGTTGGCATTTTCTTGCTTAATCATTCTGTGCTTCTGCCTGGTTGTGGAATACACGTCTGGGTAAGGATGACATTTGGGCTGTTTGTGAATTCACCCTAGACAGTCACACAAAAGGGAGCTGATGTTTCCACTGCATATTCTGATGGGTCTTCCTGGGCTAGAGTGGTGGGAGGAGCTGACACTTTCACCTGAATAAGGCTGTCTCCAACTCCCTGGAGTATGTCTGGGGCCAGGGCAGTAATGGCAGGGTCTTGTACATTACAATTACATTCCTCTGAGGTTTGCGTATTTCAAAGGGAGAAATGAGATTAGGTATTGGACCTCCGAGACCACAACTTCAGAATGCTTCTGGACTGAGGACATTCTGCCTGGAAGAAGAGCTTGAGGCTGTAGGAGGGACAGCTACTCTACATGTTGCTTTGCTGTGTTGGCGTACTGCTTGCTGCTTCTGTCTTGTGAGTGAAAGGACTGGACTTTGCTTTCTGCATCCTGCTTTCAAAGTCTCCCCAAGGGATTGGGCTGAGCTTTTTCCTGTTAGAAGCCTCAGGGGCATCAAAGGCTTCATCTGTCAGCTCATGGGCTCTCTTGCTGAGAGTCTTTATTCTTCAAGTGGTGCCAAATCCAGTTCCGGGGCCCTTGGGAGTGAGTTCTGGTCAATCCAAGAGGAAGCCAAGTATATCAACTCCAGAGCAACTTTGAAACTGGCATCGCCGTCTGACTCTGTGCCACTGCCTGCACCGGAGCCGTGGTACCCTCTTAGTGCAACAACCACGACCGACGCCACAGACCCGACGCTGCTGCAGCGCCTCTGAATTCCCATGCCAGCATAAGTCCTGAGTGCTGTGTCACCTGTGTCTGTGACACCTGATTCTGACTCCATTGCAGCACCTGTGGCCCCCTGGTGTGATCGCAAAACCAAGAAGTCGAAGCCTCATGTCTTGACCTGATGGATTCATCAACCCCACTGGATCGTAAGGAAGTGAAACCTCCCCACCAACATCGCATCACCTCCCCTGCAACCGTAAGGAACCAACACCTCACCTTCCTTGCCTCGCAGTAAGGAACCGAAGCCTCACTTCCCTGGTAGTACTAAGGAACCAATGGCGCACCAGCTCCAGCAAAACCTCACCACCCCGCGTCCATGCAATGTCTTTGCTTCCTCATTGTTTTCAAAGGTACTGTGTCTGAGGTGTTTGCGACTCCGTGACCAGTCCACACTCCCTCATGAGTAGCATCAGATAGTTGCGAACGACTCCGTCAACAACATTGTGATAGCCCTAATTGGAACAATTGTGTTTCTGAGAGCTTTACTGAGCTTCAATCTTTAAAAAATTGTATTGTAGCTTGTGTATGTTGGATTTGTGTCTATACGATGCCTATAAAAGTTAATCATAATTAGATAGTTATTATATGACTGACATCAGTGAAAAAATTACACTGAAACTAAATTAAGTTGAAGTTAAAGTACTACTTTGTCCTCTGTCTAAATGGAAGTGAGCAGTGCTCGTGCACTGACATTCATAAAATTGACCGTAATTTTGTAATGTTGTGATCTGGCTAAACAAAGTCTTACAACTTTCTTAAGGTGGGAAAAATTAGTCTTTGTTCGAGGAAAAGCCTTCATAAATCAGGGACATATTGACTTGTTTGCGATAATCTTGAAACTGTTGTAAGGCACCACATTTTATCAAGTCTTATCAATAGTTGCAGCAGCCATACAAACGTGTCTATAAGTAAAGGTATGTGTGAATTCTAAAAATGCCCTTTATATGATAATGTTACTGTGGCCATCATGAAGTAAGAGTGTTGCCAACATTTGCATGATGTGTTTGAGAGTAAGGGCCAGATGTAGCAAACTTTTGCGAGTCGCAAATGGCCCAAATCGCTATTTGCGACGCCGCAAAATCGGAAATGGGATGTAAAAATCCCATTTCCGACTCGCAAAAAGCGATGCGAGCCATTACCGACTTGCAAAATTTGCGACCCGCAAATAGGAAGTCGCAATTTACGAGTCGCAAACCATATGCAATTGCAACTCGCAAATTGCGACTAGTCGCAAAAAGCCCAGTTTGCATGTCCAATTTACCACTAACTCAGAGCAGGTGGTAACCATTACCAAAGTATAAAAGGACACCCAGAAGGCATCTGGGTTACTCAAGATGGCGGAGATATACCTGATAGCAGTGAGGAGGAGAGCCCACGCAGACCAGCAGAGGAGGAGGAGGAGCCAGAGACAGGAGAAGATTTACAGAACAAGGCAGACACTCTTCCAGCAAACTGAGGATGAAATCTATGATAAATACAGACTTAGCAGCGCAGCTATACTAGATTTAATAGATTTACTCAAACCACAGCTAGAACGCCAGACTGTGCGCGGCTGTGCCATCCCTACGCATGTGCAAGTGCTATGCTCACTGCACCTCTTGGCCTCGGGGAGCTATCAGGGGGTCATTGCTGTGGCAGGTGGGGTATCCCAAAGTGCACTATCAAGGTTCCTCAGGGCATTCCTAGATGCCTTACTCACACACATGTCCCAATACATATACCTACCCAGGAATGAGGCAGAAATCAACAGCACCAAGTTGGACTTTTACCAGATTGCCAACTTTCCCCATGTCATAGGGTGTGTAGACGGGACACATATTCAAATATGCCCTCCTGCAAACCTGGAATATCTGTTCCGCAATAGAAAGTGTACCCACTCACTCAATATTCAGGTTGTTTGTGACACCCATTATGTCATCACTGACATTGTAGCTAAATTTCCAGGCAGTACTCATGACTCCTAAATTTTTAGGCACAGTGGGATACACCAACGCCTGGAACGTGGGGAGTTTGGAGACGGATACCTCCTAGGTAGAGCTGCATACACCTTGTACACATGCACACAGATCAATGTGCAAACCAACCACGACTTGCTAACAGTGTACGTTTAGTGCCCAACAGGTGACAGTGCATATGCACTACGGCCATGGATACTGACTCCGTACTTAACACCCAGCAATGAATGTGAGAGGTGATACAACAGTGCACATAAGAGGACCAAGGACCTGATTGAAAGAACCTTTGGATTGCTGAAAGCACGGTTCAGATGCCTTCACCGAAGTGGAGGTGCCCTTTAGTATACCCCCATAACGGCATTCAAAATAGTTGTCGCATGCGCTATCCTGCACAACATTGCCACCCGACGTGGGCTACCTCTCACCCCTGCAGACCCAGATTCTCAGGATGAAGAGCAAGAGCAACCACATCGCCATCATGGGGATAGGAGCATCGCAAATCAAGGCAGACTGAGACGGGAACACTTTGCAACCCAATACTTTGGAAGGTACGTGCCAACTTCTACCATACTCACCAATTGAACAAACACTCCATGTTTTAAGTGGAACAAACAAATTATTTAATATGTGCAAAAAACAAACTATATACAATGGAAAACTGTTCAGGGACTTCAAAAAGTCCACCTGGCATAGGACACATTGCCATCATGTACCCCAACATCAGGGTCAGTGGTTAGTTCACAGCCTACGGCGGCCTCTGCCAGCCTGGCTGGTACCAGGTTACTCAGCAGTGCTCTCCCTTGTACTCCCACTCCTTAGCACCCTGGTGTCACCAGCAGAGACACTGCTGACAATGGAGCCCTCCTCACTGTCTTGTGGGGTGTCCCCTGTACCCCTGGACACCTGCTGTGCCTCCATGAGGTCTATCACATGGGTGATCCGGCCCAGGCCCCTTGCCACATCACCCGCAAAGTGGCCCATTTCAACCTGGAGGCCGACTGTTCTCCTTGACAGCCCAGTAGTGTTCACTGCCAGTCTGCAAATGGAGGAGGCCATCCTGCCCAGCCTTTGGAGCAGCTGGCAGTCCCTGCGCCTCGCACCCTCACTCTGTGTAAGCAGTCCAGCCACCAGTTCACGCATTGACAGGGCTGGGTCACCAGTATTGTTGCCAATTACCTCCAGTTGTGCATGAACCTGCTGCATGCTGTTTTCATGGTTCCTTTCTAAGCGCTGCAGAACCCCACTAATCCGCCCTAACATTTGATTCTGCAGGCGCTGACCCCGTAGCAGTTGTGACTACGTCGGTGTGGTGGATGGCAGCCCTGACTCGGCCTGCAGCCCTGCTCTCCTCATCCTGCGTCGCCTGCGCAGCGGTGGAGGCCCTGTGATGTGTGTTGTTGCACTCCTAGTTGTTGCTGGTGCAGGCTCCGAGACCACTGTTGCAGCGGGTGTTGCCATAGAGGGGATGGATGGTGTTGGTGGTGCAGGTGGGAGTGGTGGCTGCTCCTGTTGTCTCCTCATGGGGCTGGCTGACCAGTGGCACCTGGCTGCTGTGGCTGGTGGTGGTGTCTTGTGGGAGACCTGTGGGACATGGGGAAAACACTGTCAGTGTCTACTATCTGTTGCACACTTCCTAATAAACATTTGCCTATTAACAGCCTACTTGACTACATTGCCCATAATGCATCATGCTGGTGTTTGCTACTCTGAAATGGAGCTATCTTGGTTGTGCATGCCCCTGTGTACATGGTGGATGGGGGTATGCCATTGATGGGGGTACAGGCATATCACATGGTACTCACCGGTTGATAGTCCAGGCTCAGAGGTGTCCAGTTATCCAAATCCTGTCACAGCCTCCGGCTCCAGGGTCTCCTCCACCCTTTCCTCCAGGGGTGTGGGTGGTGGTATGGAAGATGGTCCCCCTCCTGTGCCTCTCTATTCCCGGAGCCTTTCTGCCACCCTCTCCTTGGTCCGGGAGCGGAGGTCGTACCATGTCTTCTTTATTTCATCCACACTCCTGTGGCTGACCCCCAGGGAGTTTACCTTCTCCTGAATTTCCTGCCAAATTTTTTTTTTGGTAGAGTCTGGCACATTGAGGGCTGCCTTCCCAAAAAGCTCATCATGGTGCTGACAGCACTCCTCTGTGAGCACCTCCAGCTCCTTCTCTGCAAACTTCAGCTTTCTCTTTCTGAGAGTGTCAGCCATGGTTGCTGTTGCTCTGTTAGCTGTGCTGCAGTTAAAAAGGGTGTGGTCCTCCCTCCTCCCAGGTGTATTTGTAAACTTCCTGGCTGTGATGTCATCATCATGTGCCAGGAAGTGTTTTCCAGAGTGTTCTGGAGTGGTTTCTGGAGTGTTCTGCAGCACCTGCATTCAATTTCAGCACAGTCGCAATTTGTGACACCCACTCGCAAATTGCGAGTTCGTTTTTTGCACGGTTGCAAAAAGCGACCTCGCAAACAGCGGACTCGCTATCTGCGGTGCGACTCCGGGTGCGAGTCGCAATTTGTCCCCACAAATTCTACCTGCATTCCAGTTAGCGACACGCAAATTGCGAGTCGCACATGCTCGCAAATTGCGAGTCGCTAATTTTTTTGTATCTACATCTGGCCCTAAATGTCATGCATAATGACAATAATTACAAGAAGCAGCAGACAAAGCAATGGCAAAACCCACAGCCTTCCCATATAATGTGCACAGACCACAACCAACTCTTCCAGCAGAATAGTATACTACCCTACTATAACACTCACATTGTGTCTCACCGCGCATAATCCAACACCCCATGCGCATCACAGTTTTGCAGGGGAATAATTATAGAGTGCACATAAAACCATTTGTCTAAGTGATCTCACTTTGATATCTGTCCAGTAATTGTGGATGGCTGCCACTAGCAGTTGTTTAGCTTTAACTCATGCAATATAGCAAACAGGCAAATGCCCAACACCGTGCATACTAAGTAGTGGTCTTAATTCTACACCCTCTTGTAAAGTTATATATGATAACAATCCAACTGACCACATGTAGGTTCACGATTTAGTGTATGGACTGCCTGATCACAAAACATACATAAATGGCACCAAATAAATCCTATTGCAGTTTACACAGAAGTACAGGTCGCAACACAGATTTGTTTGAATTGCATTGGTTCATCAACACATATTATCAAGTCGTCTAAAGAACCAGAGCACCAAATACAACCTACAAGAGCACCAAGAACCCCAAATTAATTCTTGACAGCATGTGTATCTCAACTACTATACTCAATTATAGTTTTGCACTAACATGGTGATTGTATGTACACCTTCATTTGTGACATATTGGCTTACTTTGTGACATATTGTGAACAAATAAGATACAAAACCCTGTGCCATAAACATAGAAATAACGTTATTGCTAGGGACTGGGCCCATCTAGCACCTGATAATTGCACACTTAGATGATTTTTACCAGTTAGTCAGTCAAAGGAAATGCCCACCAATAACACTACAGACCTGCCTTAAATTCCTGAGAGAAGCTGTGACATTGACATATTATTCATCTGGTTTGATGTAAGCGACAACCCCACAGAACAATTGTGCATCACCACTAAGCAATATTGAGGTGTAAGTGGTACACAACGCTTCACACAGGTAGGGACACAGTTTCAAAGGCACATGACAGTGCCACGGACATGCTATGCCAATAATAGATTGAAGATACATTTCCATCTTTTCCTCTTCAAAAAACGTTTCTGCTGGTATTGCCCACTTGAACAAGCCATGCTTTGCTTTACTGCTGATCGTATGCTGCCTTAGCTTACTGCTTTCGACCTTGATCTGTCTCTGTCAGGATCCTGTGAACACATCTTATGTTCTTCTCTGGCACCTTGGTGACAACTATTGACACCATCACTCAAATTCTGAATGTGAGTATGCAATCTTCATAAGTAAAGTCATTTAATGAGTGATTTCAGTTGCTTTGAAATAGCTCCAGAACAACAGCCATGACAGTGGAGAAACAACTCAGAAGATACCCATACTCTGTATGAGAAATATATCGCCAAGCACCACAATGATGAGTACTAGATAAAACAGCTACTTCTAACAGCACACAGTAACATCAAAACACAGAACAAGTTTGTTGGAAAATGGGTTATTGGTAGGGCAGGTAGGTACCTACACCTAGCAACAAGCCACTAACCTCCACATAGGTACAGTTAGGTCTCAGTAAATTAATCCCAGCTCAACCCTTGGTAGCTTGGCAACGAGCGTCAAGGCTTAACTTAGGAGACAAAGTGTAAAGCATTCAAATATCACAAAACAGTAATTAAATAAAACACAGGAAACAGTTTAAAAATCCAAAACCAATTTATAAACATAGTTTATATTTTTATCTTTAAAATGACACAAAAACGATTAAAATCGGTTCAGGGGAACCGGAGATATGAATTTTTAAAGAATTATTACTTTTCTAGCACTTAGAAACAAAAAGCGCCAATCGGGTCATCTGGTTGCACCTCGACCGGGGCAAAGTCAAACTTTCAGGCCGACCGCGATGGAGCCCTGCTCGGCTACAGGTCGCGGAAGGCCTCGGTTAAAAAGTTACCTTCTGACTTAGTCTTTATTTTGTAGTTTTTCTTCACCGGGACGAACCTGCCAGTTGAATCCGACCTCCTGGAGCCCTTGTCCGGATACGCGATGTGGGTTTCCGCGGTCAAGACTTTTACCTTCGGACTTAGTCGTTTTTTCGAGATGAAAATCCTTCGACCGGGGTAAACCTGGATCTTGATCCGACGTCCATGGAGCCCTTCTCGGATACGATGGCTGGGAGGTCCCGGTCAACTTTTTACGTTCGGACTTAGTCTCTTTTTTGGATGTTTTTCTTTACCGGGACGAACCACGAAGTCAGGCCGGGTCGCGGTTGAGGCAAGCCGGCTAGAATTTCCGCGGCGGGTCGGTCCCTCTCTGGAGCTTTTTTCCAAAAATTCTCAAATCTTTTCCAAACTTCTGGGGCTTCACCCAGATGTTCTTTTAAGGTTCTTTAGGGGTCCACAGCTCACCCCAAGGGTCCAGAAGTTCTGTGATGGTCCTTGGGGGGTGCGGGCTTCAACTCCCAGAATGCACCTGGCGCAAACTCCTTTTTGGCCACTGGACAGTGGTCAGCTGGTCGCTTTCTTCAGGAGTTGGTGCAGTGGACTCTGGTTTAGCAATTTTTCACCTGTAGCAAACAGGGAGTCCCTCCTTGAACCAGTTGAAGCCAGGCAAAGTCCTTCTTGTGGTGAAGCCCAAGTGTGCAGCTGGTGCAGTCCTTCTGAGTGCAGGGTCCAGGTGCAGGCCAGGGGTCCAGCAGGGCAGTCCTTCTTCTTCTTTAGTTCCTTTCTTGTTAAATTCTGGAGGGGATCTGAGGTGTAGGGGCAGGTCTGCCAGTTTTATCCTTGCTCCTGGGTGAAAAGCAGGGGGGTCCTGATCCTCCAATCAGGTACAGGGTCGTCCCCCTGTGATGACCACTTCCTGGGAAGTGTGGCAAAAATCCATCCCAAAAGGCAACAGTCTCTAAAAATCCAACATGGCTGAATCTGATTTTTGGAGGTTACATCTGGCTGAGCCCACCCACTGGTGTGGCTAAAAATCATAAACACACCCCTCTCCTGCCCTCTCCTAATCTAATCAAGGGGGCACCTAATTGTCTGGGGTTGCAGGATGTGGGGGTGTTGCTGGGTGCTGCAAATGTCCTTCTCTACCTTTGAAGACCAGTTTGGCAGCCCTCCCCCTTCCTGCCTCACCATCTGCTGAGGGGAGATTCTCTCCCCCAAGCACATTCCTTTGTATGAAGCCTGGCCACTTCACACCTCATCAAGGCAGCCTGGCAGAAGCTGCTGCAGGCTGGCCAATCAGAGCACAGCAGCAAAAACAATGCAGAGCTGAAATTGGCAACTTTTTAGGTAAAGTCTAAACTTTTTACCTGAACAAGTTATATTAAATCCAACAACTGGAAGTTGTGGGATTTATTACAACAATTAATTTGATACCAAATTCTTGGTATGTAACATTTAAGGAGACTTTAAAATTTAAAATAAAGTCTGCCCATTCTAGCCTATGAAGGCCATTTACTTCAATGAGGGAAAAACGAATTTGGCTGTTTTTACCTCACCAGGGCTTATAAATCTATTTTTATAAAGTCCCTGCTTATAGTTACATGGCACCCAGCCCTAGGGGCACATAGGGCACACCTTAGGGGTGACTTATATGTAAAAATAAGGTAGTTTAAGACTTTGGAAGTACCTTTAATTCCAAAGTCGAATTTGCATATAACTTTAATTTAAAAGCAGCCAGCAAGGCAGGCTTGCTTTTAAAATGACACTGGGCACCTCAGCAGTGCACCTAGGTGTGCACCACCTATGCTGTGGTCCCTAAACCTACATGCCCTACCATATACTAGGGACTTATAGGTAGGTTAACTTAGCCAATTATAATTAGCCTAATTTGCATATCCATTTTACACAGAGCACAGGCCCTGGGACTGGTTAGCAGTACCCAGGGCACCATCAAAGTCAGGAAAACACCAGCAAAAAGAGGAAAATGGGGGCACAAAGTTATGGGGCCTCTGCAATCAGCCCTGTTTTCTCACACAACCCCCCCCCCAGCCCACACGCCCAGGAGACTCAGCCCAACCCTGGGAGAGTCTTCCTGGCTTGTTAGGCGAGGAAGACAGTGAAGAAAACTGGCTGTCCCTTTGCAGGGCCTACTCTGCCTTATATCCTCTTGTCAGGGTCACTCCCTATGGGTAGTGAAGCCATCCCAACAGTAAAAGGACCCAACACAAACTGAAACTTTCCTCTAGGGGGGTCTTCCTCCTTTCTCTCTGCCAACTTGGGTAGTGAGGTGCCCACCTCCCCTACTCCAAACTTTGCTAGGGCAACACCTAGCTTACCCAAAGAGGTCACCCAACACTTGAGCAACCCCACCATGACCAATAGGGTCAGGGGGCCTACTTTGCTATTGGCCCTGGGGTCTGCCTCCCAGGCCAAGTACAGTGCTGCCAGGAAGGCTAGCACCCAGCAGAGGCTACTGACAGCTGTCAGTACCCAGAACCACACCCTAAGCTCTCCACTGACAGGTGGCTGATCTGCTTTAGGGGCATCTTTGGGGTCCTGGCACCCCTCTTGCTGTCTAGAGTGGGGGGCTACCACCTCCTGTGGCAGACACCGTCCTTCCACTCTCCCTTCTGTCAGTGCAGGGGCAACACCTTGCATCTGGACAGCTGCCTGACTACTCAGGACTTCCTTGGGGTCAGGTGAGGCCTCACCAGTGCCAACTCTGGGCTCCCCCCCTACTGGGGCAGAAGGCCTTTGGCTCCCTGGAACTCTCTTTAAGAGTGGCCTACCCTTCCTTTTCTTCTTTCCTTTTCTTGGGGACCCCTGTCTCCTAACTGTAGGGACTGACTCCCCAGGACTTTGGGTTGGGGGGCACCTTGGGCGACCACCCCATCTGTGACCAGACTCACCTCTGGGAGGTCATTGCCCAGGATACAATCTAGGGGAAGGTCAGCACTGACTACCACCCTAATCCAGTCAAGGATACCTTCCCTCTCTAGGGGCACTATGGCTACAGGTTTGGAGGTGACCTCCCCTGTGGCTATCCTGACTTTCTTTGTCTTTCCTGGGACATACATGTCTGGGGTCACTAACCGGTCACTCACTATAGTGTGACTGGCACATGTGTCTCTCAGGCCAGTGGTAGGGATCCCATTCACTTGAATGTGGTGGAAGTGCCTACTCCCACCCTCAGGGATCACCAGATTACCATCTGGTCCAGTCTCCCAGCACAATGCTAGGAGGACTTCATCATCTGAGGAATCCTCCTCTATGGCTACACTGGACAGTCCAGTGCTAACCACCTTCTTTGGACAGGCTGCATCTCCTCTGAAGTGACCTGTCTGCTGACAGTCAAAGCAAGCCCTACTGTCCAAGAGCTTTTTTAACCCTGGGTCTAACTGTCTCTGCTGGTCAGAGTGGGAGTGTGATTTACTCTCCTCCTTCTTAGGGTTCTGGGGTACAGAGGGAGTCTCTGTGGTGGG
Organism: Pleurodeles waltl; assembly: GCF_031143425.1. Taxonomy (NCBI): domain Eukaryota; kingdom Metazoa; phylum Chordata; class Amphibia; order Caudata; family Salamandridae; genus Pleurodeles; species Pleurodeles waltl. The sequence goes on from NC_090451.1 coordinate 394,243,435, forward strand.
CTTACCACCTCCCTCCTTAGGTTTTTGGGGACCTGTCCCCCCCTTCTTGGAGTCTCCCCCCTGGGACTTGACAACCACCCTGGTTCTCAACCACTCATCAGCTGCCTCCCCTAGCTCTCTAGGGTTGGTCTGCTTAGAGTCCACTAGATGCTGGCGTAACCTTTCTTGGATACAATTGGTCAAGATGTGCTCTCTCATGATCAGATTGTATAACCCCTCATAAGTATCTACTTTGTTACCAATAATCCAGCCCTCTAGTGCCTTTAGTGAAATGTCCACAAAGTCAACCCAAGACTGGGTACTGACCTTCTGGGTGTCCCTGAACTTCATTCTATATTGCTCTGGGGTCAGACCAAACTTCTTGGCTAAGCACCTCTTCATACTAGGGTATGAATCTGCCTCCTCCCCCCTTAAGGTCAGAAGCCTATCCCTCCCTGAGTTGGGGACCAACTCCCACAAAAGGGAACCCCAGTATTGAGGCCTAACCCTTCTCATTTGGAGTGCCCTCTCAAAGGCCCCCAGCCACTTATCTATGTCATCCCCCTCTACATAAGCAGGAACTACCCCCTTGGGTAATCTGGGGCAAACTCCCCCACCCATGGACACCTCAGCTTCTTTATCGCTGCTTCCATCTCTTTTCTCTTTGTATGCCCACTTTTTCTTTTCTAGGGCCAGCTTCTCTGCTTCCAAAGCTATGTATGCTAGCTGGGCCTCCAGCTCTCTTTCTCTGATGGATGGGTTCTCTCCTCCTGAAGGGACCCCCTTCCTACCACTAGCTTTGGGCCTGCCCCTAGTGACTGTATCTACTGAGGACTGTTCTTCCTCGTCCTCACTTAGGGTCAGATGCCTTCCCTCCCCTGAGTGGTTAGAGCTTGCATCCTCCCTTCTTTCTCCCTCCTCTGGAGCTTCTTCTGACTCTACCTCTTGGGCCTCAGCCCATGCTGTCAGGGATGTGATCAGGATTTGCTTCCTGAGATCAGTGGTTGCAGGCAACCCTCTTTCAATACACAACCCCATAAGCTGGACTACTGTCAGTGTGGGTAGGCTAACCAGATCAAGCTCCATGGTTCCCTAGTTTTGTGTCAACAAAAACTTTTTGCAAAAATTGGAAACAAGAATTTAGAAAAATTACAAAAATTCAATAATTGAAATTAATCCAAATTAAAAATTAAAAACAATTTTTGCACTAGGACAATTTAAAGGATTTTTAATTTGTTTTACCTAAAACTGTAACGTGATATTTAACACAAGTACAGGATCCCGTCTCTGCTTCCAATTATGTTGGAAAATGGGTTATTGGTAGGGCAGGTAGGTACCTACACCTAGCAACAAGCCACTAACCTCCACATAGGTACAGTTAGGTCTCAGTAAATTAATCCCAACTCAACCCTTGGTAGCTTGGCAACGAGCGTCAAGGCTTAATTTAGGAGACAAAGTGTAAAGCATTCAAATATCACAAAACAGTAATTAAATAAAACACAGGAAACAGTTTAAAAATCCAAAACCAATTTATAAACATAGTTTATATTTTTATCTTTAAAATGACACAAAAACGATTAAAATCGGTTCAGGGGAACCGGAGATATGAATTTTTAAAGAATTATTACTTTTCTAGCGCTTAGAAACAAAAAGCGCCAATCGGGTCATCTGGTTGCACCTCGACCGGGGCAAAGTCAAACTTTCAGGCCGACCGCGATTGAGCCCTGCTCGGCTACAGGTCGCGGGAGGCCTCGGTTAAAAAGTTACCTTCTGACTTAGTCTTTATTTTGTAGTTTTTCTTTACCGGGACGAACCTGCCAGTTGAATCCGACCTCCTGGAGTCCTTGTCCGGATACGCGATGTGGGTTTCCTCGGTGGAGACTTTTACCTTCGGACTTAGTCGTTTTTTCGAGATGAAAATCCTTCGACCGGGGTAAACCTGGATCTTGATCCGACGTCCATGGAGCCCTTCTCGGATACGATGGCTGGGAGGTCCCGGTCAACTTTTTACGTTCGGACTTATTCTCTTTTTTGGATGTTTTTCTTTACCGGGACGAACCACGAAGTCAGGCCGGGTCGCGGTTGAGGCAAGCCGGCTAGAATTTCCGCGGCAGGTCGGTCCCTCTCTGGAGCTTTTTTCCAAAAATTCTCAAATCTTTTCCAAACTTCTGGGGCTTCACCCAGATGTTCTTTTAAGGTTCTTTAGGGGTCCACAGCTCACCCCAAGGGTCCAGAAGTTCTGTGATGGTCCTTGGGGGGTGCGGGCTTCAACTCCCAGAATGCACCTGGCGCAAACTCCTTTTTGGCCACTGGACAGTGGTCAGCTGGTCGCTTTCTTCAGGAGTTGGTGCAGTGGACTCTGGTTTAGCAATTTTTCACCTGTAGCAAACAGGGAGTCCCTCCTTGAACCAGTTGAAGCCAGGCAAAGTCCTTCTTGTGGTGAAGCCCAAGTGTGCAGCTGGTGCAGTCCTTCTGAGTGCAGGGTCCAGGTGCAGGCCAGGGGTCCAGCAGGGCAGTCCTTCTTCTTCTTTAGTTCCTTTCTTGTTGAATTCTGGAGGGGATCTGAGGTGTGGGGGCAGGTCTGCCAGTTTTATCCTTGCTCCTGGGTGAAAAGCAGGGGGGTCCTGATCCTCCAATCAGGTACAGGGTCGTCCCCCTGTGATGACCACTTCCTGGGAAGTGTGGCAAAAATCCATCCCAAAAGGCAACAGTCTCTAAAAATCCAGCATGGCTGAATCTGATTTTTGGAGGTTACATCTGGCTGAGCCCACCCACTGGTGTGGCTAAAAATCATAAACACACCCCTCTCCTGCCCTCTCCTAATCTAATCAAGGGGGCACCTAATTGTCTGGGGTTGCAGGATGTGGGGGTGTTGCTGGGTGCTGCAAATGTCCTTCTCTGCCTTTGAAGACCAGTTTGGCAGCCCTCCCCCTTCCTGCCTCACCATCTGCTGAGGGGAGATTCTCTCCCCCAAGCACATTCCTTTGTGTGAAGCCTGGCCACTTCACACCTCATCAAGGCAGCCTGGCAGAAGCTGCTGCAGGCTGGCCAATCAGAGCACAGCAGCAAAAACAATGCAGAGCTGAAATTGGCAACTTTTTAGGTAAAGTCTAAACTTTTTACCTGAACAAGTTATATTAAATCCAACAACTGGAAGTTGTGGGATTTATTACAACAAATAATTTGATACCAAATTCTTGGTATGTAACATTTAAGGAGACTTTAAAATTTAAAATAAAGTCTGCCCATTCTAGCCTATGAAGGCCATTTACTTCAATGAGGGAAAAACGAATTTGGCTGTTTTTACCTCACCAGGGCTTATAAATCTATTTTTATAAAGTCCCTGCTTATAGTTACATGGCACCCAGCCCTAGGGGCACATAGGGCACACCTTAGGGGTGACTTATATGTAAAAATAAGGTAGTTTAAGACTTTGGAAGTACCTTTAATTCCAAAGTCGAATTTGCATATAACTTTAATTTAAAAGCAGCCAGCAAGGCAGGCTTGCTTTTAAAATGACACTGGGCACCTCAGCAGTGCACCTAGGTGTGCACCACCTATGCTGGGGTCCCTAAACCTACATGCCCTACCATATACTAGGGACTTATAGGTAGGTTAACTTAGCCAATTATAATTAGCCTAATTTGCATATCCATTTTACACAGAGCACAGGCCCTGGGACTGGTTAGCAGTACCCAGGGCACCATCAAAGTCAGGAAAACACCAGCAAAAAGAGGAAAATGGGGGCAAAAAGTTATGGGGCCTCTGCAATCAGCCCTGTTTTCTCACAAAGTTGTTTATAGAAGAAAGCAATTTTACCATTTCGAGACCGTCAACAATAACTCAGCACCATTTTAACCCTCAACAAGTTAGTTGCTTACTTTAATACCGTAAATAAAATACAAGTAACTGCCACTATTGCACAGCTTAATTTCACAAATGCAGGGCTGCTTTAACTCAGTAGGCAACAATCAATCAACATATTGTTTATTTTCTTTAATAGCAAAATAAGGACAGTAATTATACCAGAGTCTCCCAAATTGCCATTGGCATCAGTAGTGATTACTCATTATTTGCTTATTCATAGTTTTGCTTAACAGTTATTTAGACATTGTGATAACTTGGTTAACCATTCTTTAAGGGAAATTGTGATTTTGGGAGACTGGAGAAAACTCAGAACTGCTACCACTAAAGCAACATCTTTAATAGTTAGGCGCCAACAGCACCCCTAAATGGATCCTACTGAGTTTTATCAGGGTGTACCATGTGATATTAACCAAAAAATATTCACATTGAAAAATACAACAGTGTTTCATTGAACATTTTGTTTTCAGTGAAAAATTTGTCAGAAGAAAACACAATGTAGAATGTTGTGATTAAACTGGAAGCAGATGAGGAAGAAGTGGTGGAACTTTCATTATAAATGCAATAGCAAAGGTTGGAAGCATGGAAGTTAGAATATAAGTGTAACTGCATAAGTCAGAACTTGCTCAGAAGGACATGCATCTGATGGGTACAACTAGGCCCAAATCATTGTTATTGAGGTTGTTTACCACTGGTGTCCTAGGGTCTGTCCTACTATGGCTCCGGAGACCAGGCCAAGTTCAATGCTTTCCAAACTTGACTTTGACCAAGTTCAAGAGTCAGAGATGTATGGGGTTTCGCACAGTTACTCTAGACTCATATTGCAATGAGGGAAAACAGTCATGTGTTTCTCAGAGTCATTGTATGAGAAGCAAGAGCTCATAACTCAACAATCAACCAACTGGCATAGTAAGTTACTGTCCAGCAAATTGCTTGTCTTGTAGTTAAAGCAAGTATTTTACCCATTCAAGAGAAATAAATACTACAATATTTTGGTAAACAAATACATGGTTACATCCCTGGCCGATGTTTTAGAAGACACTACAGCTTCCTGCTCATATATTCTCTCTCTATCCAGGTAACTATAAGAGCCACAGTCTCCAGTATTTAGTGGCAGAGACATATATTAGGCACAGGTGTAGATAATATCTCTGTTACTAGTACAGCTCAAAGAGGCACAACTCAGTCACTTGATCTTATCTCTGGCTTTATTTGGGCAGAAAGTCTCGAGTCCTTATGCTTGACTTCATTGAAGCACATTCAGTTATTTTGCTCCAGTCAGAGGTGAAGCCTTGTGTTGCCTGTGTGCTGGTCCTTGCAGTTCAGGTGAGATGGGTATACCTTGTCCCTTCCATCCTCACAGTAGCCTCTTTTTGTTGTTGTCCTGGATGGTTGAATGGAGCACAGCAGGTCCGGGTGTCACAGCACCACTTCTTCAGAAGGTGCAGCATCCCAAACCTATCTGGTTCACAAAGGTGATGTGCAGTGTTAGCCTCCAAGGCAGATCAGGCTCCCACAGTGGCAATACATCTTCTTTATTTTCTGAAAATGGCACTGATAAAACACCAGTAAGTTTCCCAATAACCACATTGATAGTCCCACTGGGGATCCACAGGCCAGCAAAACCGGCCACATTACTTTAGAGGGAAACCAGTTTCGGCACTGGTTTCAATGTCTGTGTTTGGTCCTGGAGATGGACTTACCACACAGAGTAGGTGCACTGGACACTGTGGGCAGATTTATCAAGCGGTTCCCTTGCCCTTGGTCACGCAAGCTGAAACTATTCTGAAGGCAATGCAAGGCAACACAAGCCTTTAAGTTAGATGTGCATTCTACAGCACACAGAGAAAGAGGAAATGTCTCTGGGGATTGTGTTTGTGCAGGAAGGTGCCCGTTCCTGCACAAAAACAATCTTGGCTGTAATGCAGGCATACTTGTATCATGTTGCAAGGGTGTTTGCATTGGCGCTAGGCAGCCACAAGTGTGTCAGGGCAGAGAGAGCAGGAATGCGCCAAATGTTTGTAAATATGGTGCATTCCTGCTCCCTCTGTTTAATACAGTGCAGCCAGGAGTCATTCTGTGTTGCACTGCATCACATATTAATAAATCTGGGCCTCTATCTCTCAAACTGTAGGTCATTGTTGAAATTTCCAGCTGGTGTGTGCCACACACTGGACATGATGAGCACACTGGTTCATATTAGCAACTGTAGAACAGATTTACTGTGATGTTCCTACTGAACATTTAAATGGTAGAATGTCCAGAAACCTAAACCAAAGGAAGATGTTGCAAATGGTTCTGGAACTAAGGCAACCAGGAGTGATAGTGCTGTAACAAATTGAGTTATTAGTTGAGGGGTTAATCCTTTTCAGTGTGATCCCACCTGTCACTAAATTTACCTGAGCCTAACTCTTGTTAGCTATAGCAAGGGCATACTGCCTAAACTTAGGGCCAACATATTTATGGAGTATCAAAACAGTAATGTAGTCCCAAACCGAGCTAAAACAATTGAGTTCATTTTAGAACATAAAATGACACCAAAACAACTGAAACAACAAAAATCTAATAAGGGGAACAGGAGATATGTTTTTTTAAGTTTAAAATGAAAATAGTGTTAAGCACAAACTGCAGTTAAGTAGTCGCAGTGGAATGGGACCTAGCTGAGCTTTGAAGCTGGCTGGGATGAGTTTAGCTCAGTTAGAGAAACCAGTCTCAACCCGGTTAAATGTTTTATCATGGGACTTAGTCTCAAAAATGTTCGCCAAGGAACTTAATTTACTTCAAAAAGGGTTCCTCTGTCACAGGCAAATGTTAGTTGACACTAGAGCCCTCCTTTGTTCACCCCATCCTGCAGGCAGCAAACACATTGGAAGGAGAGCTACCCCCTAGAACTTGGTAGGAGTGACTCAAGCTACTGTACCACATTTACAATTTCCCATCCACCTGAGTAGGCACACAGGCTCTGCACATGCTGGTTGAAGGTTGGAAGGTCAATGTAAATGAGCCTTTAGGAGTTTCTGGCAGGTAAAGCTAACTTTCAAAATGTTACTTTTCCCTAATATTTATTAAAAATCTGATGTCACCATTGAGTTGGACATTTAATAAATATTAACAAACATTTGTTGAATAATGTCCCTAGTTGATCCCTACCCTGAGATAGCCTAATTAATATTAACTATTACTTATCAGTGTTACTCTTTGGGCCAGCACACATTTCTACAGTTAAAATAGTTTTATTGCTAATCCCTACAAAGGATATGCTAACGTTAAATTTCTACATGCCCTAGTTTAAAATACCCTACACCCTGTCCTGTGGGCTACAAGGCCTACATCGGGGCAACTTACTAATATTTAAAAGGAAAATTTTGCTCTGTCGGAAGGATTTATTTTGATAGGTCAAATTGCAGTGTATACACTAGTACAATTACTGACACTGTATTGGGCGACACAATAAGTGCCGCAGTCCACCAGTGGCATTTAACTTTCAGGCTCTGGGCATACTTTCTACCATATACTAGGGACTTATAGGCATGCTAAATATACTAATTTGGAGTATTCCAATTTGACTATGTTTACGGGTGGAGCACACACATGTTACTATTGTAGGAAAGGCATCCTTTTTGCCGTGATCACCATCATTTTTGGGTGATGCTGGTGGTTACTGACTCTGAAGGTGCCCTGGCCTCTACTTATCAGGACCAGGGCCAGTGCCCTGTCCTCTTAAAGTATAATGTAATTGGTATAATGCTAATAGACCAGGACAACCTCACTGTAAGTACATGGTGGGGCATGTAGGTTTAGAAACCCCAGTGGACCTAATGCACTTACGTGTGCACTGCTGTGGTGTCTTCTGTCATTTTAAAGCTAGGCCTGCCTTGCAGGCTGGTTTTAAGATAAAAGCCTCTTAAGGTATATAGTAATTAGTATAATTCTTATAGGCCAGGACAACCTACCTGTAAGTCCCTAGTAGATGGTACGGCATGTAGGTTTAGAGACCCCAATAGACTTAACGCACTTAAGTGTGCACTGCTGTGGTGTCTGGTGCCATTTTAAATCCAGGCCTGCCTTGAAGGCTGATTCTAGGATAAAACAGTGGCCAAATTTGATCCTGGATCAAAAAGTACTTCCCAAGTCCCAAACTACCTTTTATTATAACATATATGTCACCCCAAAGGTCTGCCCTAGCTGCTCCAATTGTAGGGTGCCTTGCTATAAAGGGCAATGAAAATATAAAATATGTTTTATTGTGGTAGGGAAAAACAACCAAATAAATTTTTCATTATTGTAGGTCTGCTTGCCTCATAGATTAACATGAGAAGGCTTTATTAAACTCCTGACGTTACCTAAAACAGCCCTGTATCAGCCTCTTCTGATTGGGCAGCTTTTTTACAGCGTGAGCCAAGCTGCTTCCCGGGTAAGGGAAAACACATGAGGAAAAACAGAGAGTCTGTTATAAGATTAAAAAAGGACACAGTGGCTAGATGTTCATGTAGTGGTTGATGTTCATGTAGTGTAGTGTGTGGACATCCGACCACACACAACATATATGGATATTCAAGTCAAACGCATATCTGTTGATTATACCATACTGTTTTTCAATACTTGGTGCAGCTACAAATCCAGCACAGTTTTGAACGACAAAAAGTTGATTTAGTTCAGACCTACTCTCATTTTTACAGCTCATCATTGTTTTACAACACTCAACTATTCAAGAACAAAAGCTCTAAAGGTGCTCTGAAGCCAGACAAAGGTTGTATATTTTCAAGGATTTAAAAATGAGCATTCTCATGATGCCACCATTATATTGAATATGCATTTTGTAGTTTTTGTGCAGTGTATGTTTTGCTTCTCTTCAGCAGAGCCCTAGCCTTGCCACCTGTCACTGCAATAAATGTCATCCAATGGTTTCTCCAAAACAGCTACATTCCTTTTTAATTGGGTTATGTAGTCATTCAGGGTGTCAAGAGAAGAATGCTCATTTGAGTGACATGAAGCTTTGCTAGAATAGCATAAATAGAGACAAAGGAAACATTTCATTTAAAACATTACACTGTAATTTAACCTAAATAAAAAATATTTGTATTTTCTCTGAGTGAAGAATGTGCTTTGTTCAGCAACCCTAATATTAAAATAAATCCTTTATCTATAAAAAAAAATCTGTGTTGCTTGCACATGTAGAATGTAAACTTGTGCAGTTCCTTTGTTATTCTCCTTATATAAGCAGGCATTATTTTGTTACTGTGGTAGTCTTGCAACTGTTTGAATATGTATACATATTTAAATTAAAGCACCATTGTCTTGTAAAAGAAACCCTTATGTGTTCTGACACTTAAAAAACAAAGCTGCCCTTGAAATTGATAACCTTTCTTTAAAATGACAATAGACAATGTTTATTATTCATAACACTTTCCCGAAATATCACAATCAGAATATTTTGGCATGTTCATTTCCACACTGAGAGCATTGTATGAAACCTAATGTGAAATTAAAATTATGTACAATAAAAGGTATTGCTGGTGTGTTCATCCTTTAAACTGTAGAAGTGTATAAACTAATGTTAATGCCAGCATAAAAAAAGGTATGGAAGCAGACTACCCGAGTGACCTGTCATGATGCTTTTCTCTTGTATTTTCTTTTGGTAGAAAGTAATATGATTTTTAAGTAATAAGAATAAAAAACATGCCAAAGAGCAAAGGAAGCAGAGTCTCTCCAAAGAAACTATGAGATAATATTCTCATTCATAATGTGAGTTGATTACAGTACTGTGGGGCCCTGCCCCTTTTGGACCACACCTGTTCTTTCAAACAACTATTGCCCTCATTAGAAAGCGAGTCTCACATTTCCTACTGTTGACCAGAAATAATCTTACACAGGAATCGCAATCACAAACTGTGCAAACCTTTCTGCACCCAGTAATTACTGTACAACGTTTTGCTCCAGGAATATTTCAACAAGTGAAATCTGCTGACATGACACAAGGCATGGGGGTGGAGCACATTAAATACCAACACACGTGCATTTCGTTGCCATACCAACCACAATCTGTATGTTATGTCCCAAATTGAAGAGCCACACTGATTATTGACGGTAGGCATTGCACTGGATGAATTCCATACCCTAAAGTGTCGGATTAACATCCTTCTTCAGGACACTCATAATTGGGGCCTAAGTGTTTTATTATTAACTCGGATTAACTGCAGTTTACAATGATTGAAGGTAGAATCGACATTTGCATTAGTTGGCATTTATGAATAGTAGATCACACAATGGATCCATGACCATGGACCTTAAAATGGACGGTGGGCAAGGCATCAATTCAAAGGCATAGAAGAAAGGCTTAATCTGAACTTTTTCCTGAGATTCTGGAATCATGGCTACATTTTGTGTGAAACCAATGTCTAGTGCCTCTCTTTTTGGCCATGAGGTCACAAACAGCAATAACTATTTTTCTTTAGGGCATGGGGATTTTGATCTATTCTGTGGAGGTGTAAGGCCCTGACATAATTTGTTCTGTAAGTTAGTGCACGAATTCTGAATATGTGTGAACTCTGTGCTTCACTTACCGTGGTAGAGAGAGCTGTTTTAAACTGATGCAGTGAGGAAGCCAAAAGACCTGGGAGAAGAAGCCAACTCCTTGCAAGTACCATGCTCTACTAGTTTAGCATCGAATGAGCCTTCAGGATGTAAGATGAAGCGGCGAGTGCTCTTAGGAGAAGCCAAAAGATAAATGTCCATTGTTTTCCTACTTTTGGTCACTGCGTTTGACTATTGCTGGGCAGTGGCAACAGATGCCTTGCTATGAAACTGAAGTGTCATAGTGTGCAAAATAACAATGAATTGTTATGCAGCACCATGTAATTACCAGTGGCTCAGATTAATTCAAGCATTCCATCCGTCACTTTTTTATATTTTAGTGTGTCTCCCTAAATGGGACTGGTATGCCCGGATGTGGGTTCTCTGCACACTGTGTTACTGGACCCAAGCTGTACCCGGCTGAAGACCCCATAACTTGGGAAAAATGGCCTTTTGCAGTTTGTAACGGACTCTTCTGATTGGAGTGGGTCAAGACTGATTTGCATATAGCTGGGCCCAAACTAAGGTCACATGGTGTGCAAAATAATAATAGATTGAGATGCAGCCCATGTAATTAAAAGAGGCCTTAGATTGATTGAAGTATTTTATCCATCTCTTTTTTGTATTCTTTAGTGAGTCAGTCTAAGTGGGACAGGTATGCCCAGATATGGGTCCTGTGCACACTGTGTCACTGACATCCAGTATTCAATCTGCCACTTTTTTGTATACTGTGATATCAGGTACCCCCAGTAGGGTTGAGTTTGATTTAGTCATTGGCAAGTAAAAAAAAAATTCAGTTCTTTTTTATCTTGTTTTAGAAATATTTTCAGATACATCAGCTGCAGGTGGATTTGGAATTTGAATATATACCTGACTTATTCATTATGTTTGGGAACTCCATATGTAGTTGGCTCAAGGGAATGAATCCTACTTTTCATGAATAGAGGTCACATCAGCAGTTTAGGAAATAAGACACTAAAGGCATAATGTAAGTTACCCCTTCCTCAACAGTAAATACCCCTCTTTCCTTCTTCAAATCTAAATACAAAATGTCATGTGAATGCACATTTACACAAACATATGTCAAGATTTTGCTTCCAAATATTTGAATGCAGATATGTTGTCATACGAATCATGAACACCCTATACAAGGGTGTATTACTCCAAAAAGACATCACTTTCAGACAGAAGTAGCCACCAGTCTCAAGCTTAATGATTTTGGGACTGGCCTCATACAAGCAAACACCAATTCTTGCTTTATTTCAGATGTCTCCTGCCTAAAATTGTCTATGCTTCAAGCAGTGGAGAAAATGGATCACTGACAGAATATCGAAAACACAAATATCGTATGAATAGAAAATTGTGTAAAAAATATTGAGATCAAAATATAGAGAAGGTACATGCAAATACGTATGCATAGATTTACTTGTCTTAACTCCACATCTACATACCTTGAAGATAATGATGGATTGGGATGCAGCCCCATGAGAACTACCAGTGGCTGAGATTACTTCAGGCATTCCATCCATAACTTTTTGAAGCTTTAGAATGTCACCCATATGTCAAGGTACATATATGAGATATTATATATAGTAAAACTTTACTTACCTAGAGAAAGTTACTATCGCAATATTTTTATCTTCGATATTTTTGACACAATATTCTGTCCCACAATATTTATGTTTTTATTTTTATTTTGTCTAAATACTGAGGAAAATACTTTCCCCCCATTTTTTTCAAAATCTCTCACTTTTATGCTCTAAAATGTTGGCATGTATTGGGCAGGTCTGTGTGATGCAAGTGACGTACTTTGCACTTCGGATTGTACAGTACAAATATACATTTTCCTATAGTCAAAATATAAATTTTTGCCCACGGATTTACAGCTATTTGAACTGAAAGACAAGGGGCCACTTTTATTTCACCCCTTAGCGCTCCCTCACCTAACGCCAATATGTGTGCGCCTTATCAAGGATACAGCGCACCATGGCGGTAGTTGGGAACTAGCATCAACATTTTTGATGCTAGTTCAGAGGTTTGCAGGATTAGCGTAAAAAATCTTGACACTAATCCTGCAAAGCCCATTGAGGCCCATTGTAATCAATGGTGTGTCTTCTTTTAACGTCTTCTCTGAGCAGGCGTTAAAAGTGGCCAATAAAATGATGCAAAGAAACCTCTTAAATTTATTTGCGCCTTTTTTCACCCCTCCCCAAAAAAAGGGTGAACACCTCTAAAATGTTACCATGTATTGGGCAGGTCTGTGTGATGCAAGTGACGTACTTTGCACTTTGGATTGTACAGTACAAATATACATTTTCCTATAGTCACAATATACATTTTTGCCCACGGATTTACAACTATTTGAAGTGAAAGACCGGGGGCCACTTTTATTGCACCCCTTAGCGCTCCCTCACCTAACGCCAACATGTGTGCGCCTTATCTCGGATAGAGCGCACCATGGCGGTAGTTAGGGAACTAGCGTCAACATTTTTGATGCTAGTTCAGAGCTTTGGAGGATTAGCGTCAAAAATCTTGACACTAATCCTGCAAAGCCCATTGAGGCCCATTGAAATCAATGGTGTGTCTCCTTTAACGTCTGCTCTGAGCAGGTGTTAAAAGTGCCCAAAAAAATGACGCAAAGAAACCTCTTAGATTTCTTTGCGCCTTTTTTCACCATCCCACAAAAAAAGGGTGAACACTTCTTTTACATACATTATGCCTGGCACAGGCATAATATAACACAAAGGGTTTCATAGTGGCACAGTGCATGCATTGCAACACTTTGTAAACTTTACGCTGTGATTTTGACTTCCTTGACTTACATTAGCGTAAAAGAAAAAGGATGCTAATGTGGCCCAAGGAGGCGTTAGTTGCTCTGAAATCTGCCCCTAAACTATGATTTTTAGTTTGTTCAAGGCACAGGGTCTATACTGGTAACAGTATATGATGTAGCAGTCAGATCACCTGACCTATTCAGAATTTTAAAATAATATGATTGCTTGATAGGCCTGGCATCCCTTCGGGTGCTGCATTATTAATTCCCATATTAAAGTGGGTGTGAAATAAAATGCTCATACGATGCGAAGAACAGTTTAACTTTTATGGGTGGCATTTTTCAAAATTTATGACACAGTGACTATCTACATTAGGTGTCTTTTATCTGCACATCTGACTCAAAATTTATTTATTTGAATCCTGCGCTTAGCGAGTTGTAAAAAGAGCAATTTATGAAAACATTTTCAAGTGTTTATAATGCTGGAGATGAGTAGAAGATATTTGTTTCCAAGCGTGACACATAAAACTGGCCCGAAATATCCACATATATCAGCCCTGGCCTAAAAACAAGACATAATTAATTTTTACTTTGCATTGTTGTTGATCCGAAATGCTATTTCACAAACACCAGGTGTCAAAAAGATTTTAATCTTAGTTGTCTTTAGCTGAGTTAATTCCCGCAGGGGCCAAGGGGACAAAATGTCTGTGGGACAAAATGTTCTTTCTTCTTATACACCTAATGTTGCACTGCTATTTTAGGAAGCTGTTCAAAAAAAGCAAATTCGACTAAAGCGCAAATATATTCCACTGAACAGGTAGCAGAGGGCAGAACATCGAAGAAACAGGAAAATGCAAGGCTTTCATTTTCCCTTTGTAAATTTTGATAAAAGAAAATTTCTAGCTTCTTAATGTGACACATCAAAAGATGAATGAAGAGTGGATTTAAAATGACATAATTAGATAACACCTTGTCAAATACTTATATCCTTTGTTGACAGCCTTGTGAACATTCACAATAACAGAGGAACCTTTTCGGCATGTCCCCCTTCCTCTTGCCAATGTCATCGTCAGCCATTTTATAAACCCGTTACTGTTTACCACTTTTGTCGTCAATCTTCACCTAGTCAAAACAAGGAGTCAGAAGGGGTTGCAAATTATACTTTTCCCAGCCTCGTGAGTCAAACTGTTTTTGCTGAAATTAACTGAAGCAATTATCATTTTTTTCTGAAGCTGAGAGTAAGGTTCCGCGTAAAATGGATGCCGTTAAAAACCTGACAGCTTGTCTGTTTGTAGAGTTGGATTTAATATATACTTAAAACATGTTTTACTCTTATCTTTGCTTATTTGCCGAGATTGACATTTGGAAAGATTTTTCAGTAGTTTGCACAGTGCGATAAGAGTTCTTAGGTTATAAAATACCATTTTTATCTGCACCTGATCTTTTTTGCCGTCAAAGGCATTCTGATCTGCAGCTGTTTGTTTTACAATGGAAATTCCTAGCAAAGAGATGGAACATTCTGCACTATTAAGACATAATTGCAAACATTGCACAATATGGAAGCATTAAACAACATCAATATTCCATTTCTTTTCAATATATTGCTTTCCTTCTCCCCAAAAGTGTAGGGTTTCTTCTGTAAGCCAGGCTCAATATTTTTTTCGAAAAGCACCATACACGGAATATTTTCGAACCATTCTGCCCTCTGCATTCTCTGCAGTGGGCTAAGGGCCAGATGTACAAAAGTCAGTGTTTGCGATTACCAAACAGCACATTTTTGCTATTCGCTATTTGGTAATCGCAAACACATATGTACAGAAGTGTGTTTCACAATTTTTGCGATTTCTAGTGGGGCGCAAATACACCTACTTCATTAATATTCATAAGGTGGGTCGTAATTTGGTACCCATTTCGAACGGCAAAAATAACAGGGATTGTGGTCTGCTGTGGTCACCAGACCACCATGCCTTTGACTGCTTTTAAATAAAGCAAATGTATTTTTTTTTTTTAACGCAGACCATTTGCCTTAATGGAAAAGGGGATGCGTTTCAAAAATAAAAATGAAAAGTTTTCTTGTCATTTTTTAAGAGTAGGCAGTGGTCCACAGGACCACTGCATGCTCTAAAAAGGATTTTTACATCCATTCTCAAAGGTGGAGGGGTCCCTTTTGGCCCCCTTCCCATTTGCGAATGAGTTACCACCTACTTGAAGTATGTGGTAAAATGTGAGTTTTTTACGACTGCATTTCAGTCGCAAAACATTCACACATACCAGTGCGATTCAGTATTGGGAAGGGACACCATAAACATGCCCCTTCCAAATAACTAATCGTAAACCTTGTTTGCGATTCGGAATTAGGCTGCTGAATCTCAAATAGGGCCTTTGGTCATAAAGAAATCTGCACATTGGACCATTTGCAAAGTTCTTTACTTCTGTCCCAAAAAGACCTATAGTTACAAATCTGCTGTAGCAGTAAAATAACCACAAACACTAACTTATTATATTAATTTGCAGAGTCACTCTTGTGTGGCAAGAGTCCTGTACATAACAATGCTCCTTAAGGGGTTAAATTGTGGAAACGTAAAGAACATTTAATTTCAGTAACAGCTATTGAAATATATAAAAATATCGATAAAATTAGAAAAGAAAAAAAAATCATATTGTTTAAAAAAACTCCTGCCAATCCCATCACAGAAGCACAATATAGTTCAAGTCCTAGCAGATCGGATTGCCTGTGTCACTACTCAGAAATTAAATGAGCACAATTTCAGCAGAATTTCCTCTTCAATTAAATACATAAAATGCCAATTATTAACACTAGTATTTTCCATCGTGTAAATAAAACTGGTGAAATATTTAAATGGTACAATGCCAGCATGTATTTTAAATGCCTAACATTCAGCACATTATAAACTGACCGTAGTCCACTTGCCTGTGATATAGCTTTTCCTGACAGGTGAGAAGTTTGATGTTTATTATCTGGATTCAATGCAAGGCTTTCTCCACATAAAGGTACATTTTCTAAAGGTTAATTTCCTAAAGACCATGTAAACCATTGGCGGCCCGTCCTTTAGGGCAGAGGGGCCACGCCCCCCCCCACCTTTTGCCCCCCATGAAAAGTGTCTGTCAGGCTGAACAAAGGTCAGCCTGACAGACACTCTTCATGTTCAGGTCAGGCAGCCAGGAGCAGACATGCATGATTTACGCAGACTCCTGGCTGCCTGAGCTGAACTTTGCTGGGCTGAGGAGATCACAGCTCCTATGGGCGTGACCTCCTCAGCCCAGCAAAGGTGCCTTGAGGCCCTCCCCTGGGTGACGAAGAAAGCGTCACCAACTGACACTCTCCCTGGGCGCTTCATTTTAAGCTCTGAAGTGCCCAGGGCGAGTGTCAATCAGTGACACTTCCTCACAGAGTGGGGTGGGGTCAGCAGTCTCACTGACCCCATCCCACTCTGTGACGAGGCTGTGACTGCTGCCTTCCCTCATTGGCTGACCTAGGGTCAGCCAATGAGGGAAGGCAGCAGTCCCAACCCTCCTGGAGGCCGAAGGTAAGTGTGTGTGTGTGTGTGTGTTTGTGTGTGTGTGTATGTGTGTGATGTTTCAAATTGAATGTTTGGTGCGTGCGTGCGTGCATGTTTGAATGGTATAAATGTTGTTAATGGATGTGCGTGCGTGCGTGTGTGAAAGAATGAGTGTGTGTGATGTTTTAAAATGAATGTTTGGTGCGTGCGTGCATGTTTGAATGCTATGAGTGTTGTTAATGGATGTGCGTGCGTGTCTGTGTGTGAAAGAATGAGTGTGTTTGGGTGTGTGTGTGTGTGTGTGCGCGCCCTGCCCGCCCCCCTCCCTCCTAAAGCTGCCGGCCGCCACTGATGTAAACTGAACTTTCTTCTGCTACACCTTCCCATTAAATACAAGGATTTTGCTTTTGGACATATTCCATAAAAAATGCATAGTTCAATACAGATGCAGAATAGCAAGTCATTTTTGTAAGCCCTTTGGGCCATCTGCCTACAGTAGGCAGGGTAGATTTCTACCACCTAGAGTTAGGGGATCACCAGAACATACTGAGAGAACACAAGGTAGTTCATATATAAAGTGAAACAATGGGGATGGAGGTAAACAGCACAGTTATAGTCAATTTTCAGTTAAGACTGAGTACGATCACCCTTACCCTACCCCCACTCGAGGCACTTATGCGGAGACCCAGAGGGCCCACACCAAAGATCAAAATTAACAAAACTTTCACTCTGTGCGTACCTCTGTACTCTTGCAGGGCCCAACATGGCCCCCCCTTGAGGTTCTATGGTAGTTCTGTGAGAGCCGCTGTATAAGCCTCCACCTCATGGAAGGTTGTGTAGCGGATACTGCGGACATATTGTGCGACTCATAAATGTAATAAAGAAAGAAAATGCAGGGTTGGCAGAATATGGGGGTTGGGCACAGATCCTGGCTGAAATTCACTGAAAACACTAAAGGTTAGATTGACGTTATAGTTACGTGTCAGAAAGAGACATGAGCTAATGTTAAGAAACCCAAGAACCACTTAATTTCAACAGTTATAGTTTAGTCAACTACCTATAAGTTTAACCTTTCTCATGCACTGCTTAGGATCTCACATATTACATCATTCATGACATGTTAAATTACATCATTGATGACATCACCGATATCTCAAATGACATCATTGATGGTATCATGGATGACATCATTGATGGCATCATCCATGATACTGCTATTCATATAACTCTGTGAACACTTACATCATTTTAGAAAAAGAAAGTTCTTAGTAAGGATCATAGTTATATACAGCATTGAGTTGCCGTGTGTACCCATGTGGATGCTTAGAATGGAAATAGCGGAAGCCCAGGAAGCAAGTGTGGTTGTGTGTTCTGAAAATTATATGGTGCACCGTTTACAAACTAGTAATGTTTATAGTAAAAGTAGTAGTCCATGTTAGATAGGCTAAAGGCTGAGCAAACAAGTTGTGGGTTGCGGAGGCATGTTTCAAAGTGAGTTGTGGCTTAAAGCCAAAGCCTGTTGCAAAAGAACCTGTGAGACATCCCAAGCTTTTATTGACAATAGATTATCCACCGTGAATATCTGGGCACATGCCATGTTAATAATTGCAATACAGTGTCATAGACAAATGCTATGTAACGTGGATGTTTATATGGTGTGGATGTTTATTTTTAGAATCAGAGACATTGCAAATTGTTGACTTATGTAGAATGAAGAGGTAACCCCTTTTCTGGTGGTTTAACTCCCACTGGATTTGGAAGCTGATTCTAAGGTTATGTGCTATTGTGCTCATATCACAAAGTGTGTGTAGTGAATTTTACCAAATTAAAGAGGGTTGCCCATAGGGCTTTGCAGATTCTGAATTATCAGTAGCAAATGCATGCTTGTCAAACTTTTGACTTAAAATTTCAGGTCATTGAGTATTTAAGAAGGTGATTCCATTAAGGTGAATAGAGTACAAACTCTTTTATGGGGAGTGTATAAGGTTTAAAAAGGTTGTGAACCCCATAAAGTCTATGGAGGCATTTTGTTTGTTATGCAACCGATATCATCCACCAAATGTGGGTGAGTTGACAGGTATGTGTCCTGCTTGTGAGGGAAGGTTATGACCATTTATTTTGATTGGTGATAGAAAGTTAGACATAGCTGTAGCTTGCTAAATTACGTACAATCCAGAACACCTATAGCACACTGTCCCAGTTTTGTGATGATGTCATCAGTGGTGTCATCAATGATGTTATTTGAGATGTCATCAATTATGTAATTTAACATATCTGATTAGTGATGTAATATGTGAAGTCGTAAGTAAGTCGTAAGTAGTGCATGATGTAGCACACTTTAGAGTTAGATTACTAAAAGTAGAATTTCACTTTGTTATATATATATATATATATATATATATATATACATATCTTTTGCACCGCTCGAAGAATGTTCACAAAATTTTCCCAAAAAAATCGACAGTCACATGAGCTGCTGTCTGGAAAGTTTTGGGGTGATCCGTCGAGCGGGGCTGAGAAAAAGGGGGTGAAGTTTACAGCATTTCTAACACAGCGATAACACACAAACCACTGGATGGAGTTCATCTACAAAGAGCCCTTTTTGTTATTTGGTGTGAATCAGTTCAGTAGTTTTTGAGAAATTTAAGAAAATCCAAATTTGTAAATCAAGGGACGTGAAGGATTCGAGACCCCTCCCGATCTTGTGCTGAGATCTGATTGGCTGACAACACTTCAAAAGGTTAAAAATAAAGAAAAGGGGCAAGGATACGGACACCCTAACCCCTTAGGGACCCCCCTCCCCCACAGCTAAAAGGATTTTTTATTTTTTTTACTGCAGAATTGTGACATGGTCATGAATCCATGGTAAGTTAAAAAAAATAAAAACAAGTGCAGGGTTATTTTTAAATAAGCACTGGGTGGGCCACATCCTGGGGGCACTGTTTTTATTTTTAATGAGGGTGCCCCCTGCCCCCTCACAGCCCCCGGGACCACTGCCTCCCTGGGGCGATTAATATCATTTATGCAAGAGCCCCTGGTGCCCCCCCCCCCCACAGTCCCAGGGAGCACCACCTTCCCAGGGCTCTATAGAAAATAATGATATGGGGTCCATTTTAGACCACCTTAGCCCTTGGG
Organism: Pleurodeles waltl; assembly: GCF_031143425.1. Lineage (NCBI taxonomy): Eukaryota > Metazoa > Chordata > Amphibia > Caudata > Salamandridae > Pleurodeles > Pleurodeles waltl. The sequence goes on from NC_090451.1 coordinate 394,263,280, forward strand.
ACCACCACCTCCCTGGGGTATTCTTGATTAGAGAAGGTCCACGCAGGCCTCCTCATGGAACCACTGATGGCCCTGGGGACTGCCACACCCGAGGGCCTGCTCCTGTTATGTCCCAAGGTGTCCACCCCCCAGGACATAGCTGTTTGCTGTGGTTTGGCTGCAGCTTTGAACCAAGCAAACACTCCACTTTTTGTAAAGCAGGTCCTGCTGTCAAAAAGTAGAGCTTTCATCTCTGTTTCGTGCATGCAGGTATGTGTGCAGGGAACAGAGATGAAAGGGTTGCTTGAGCAACCACAGAGCTGCTACTTAATGCAGCTCCTTGTTTGCTGATGCAATGGGACCACAGGGAGGCCTTTAGGGCTCCACCATGTTCACAGATAGCCCATAAAAAATAAAAAATATAGAATAGCTCAGTGTGAAGGTTACAGACCTTCACACTGAGCGTTGAAGGGGGACTCAATTCCCTTCTTTTTCTTAAGTACAAATGTTTAAGCCTCATACTGAAAGGTGATCTTCCTCTTTTTAAATGACAAATATATTTTTCTTTTCAATTTGTCCAGAAATATCATATTCTAAGTATATCATATATAAAAGCCTAAAAACCCTACGTCTCTGTCAAATCTCTCTTTCTATCACTCACACACCCACTCAGACACTTACACACTCACTCACAGACCCACTCAGACACTCACTCACCCACTCACAGACCCACTCAGACCCTTGTGCACCCACTCACGCCCCATCAGACCCTCTCACACCCACTCATAGACCCTCTCAAATAGTTACGCACCCACTCACAGATCCACTCAGACTCTCACACACCCATTCACAGACTCACTGACACCCTTATGCACCCAATCACATACTTGCACACACACTGATGCACCCACTAAATCACTGATGTGGGCACTGTCACACCTAGACATACACTCTTACAGCCACTCTCGCACCCAGATACACCCTCTCACACCTATTCTCACACCCATAGAGGCCGTGGTCAACTCCGGCCATGCACTGCCAAAGGGTTGTGTACAGCATGGGGTGGGTAGGCAGGGTTGGCCGCAGGCCATGTCTTGTGGGCAACTTCCTCTGTGCATGGGTGAAGGCCATGCATGGTGCAAAGCTGGGTGCTTATAGCGGGTTGGGCCCAGGGCTTGTCCAACTGCTGCGACGCACGGCCAAAGGCCACTTGCGGCAATGGTTGGGTTAACATATAGTATTGAAAATTAGTATATGTTAAAAAAAACATAAAATTTCACTGACCAGACCAAAGGTCTGTTATAGTTAGAGGGATGTTATAGTTAGGAAATAGAAGTTAAAATAAAAATCATAAAAATTATTTTAAAAAAACAAAGGTTACAGGGACATTATAGTTAGGCTCACATGTTAAATGTTCAAAACCATAGAATTCACTAGTTATAGTTAGAGTTACCTCAGTAACTATAACTCATGCCCTAAGGTAATAACTTGTGTCCTTGCCATGCACTGCTAATTAACCCACTAATTATAGCACTCATGACATTTTTGATAACATAATTGATAATATCAATTTAATATTTGCAGTACATTTTTTGACAAAAAACTGTGCATGGCGGGGCGTGAGTTGTAGTTACCTTATGGCACAATTTATAGTTACTTGAGGTAACTCTAACTATAACTTGTGAATTTCTATGGTTTTGTACTCCTAACTGTAATGTCCCTGTAACCTTGAGTGTTTTAAGTAAATATATATATATATATATATATATATATATATATATATATATATATATATATATATATATATATATATTCCAAAACAGGATGCTTTGGTGTTAATAATAAGTGAATGAACAGTAACAACAGTTGATTGATTGAAACTACTTGCGACTGGGATTATATTTTAAATACAGTGGTGCTGTGGGATTGTGGCTGTTTTAAAGTACTATTGTATAGACTGCTGCCTATCAAATTTGTGGATTATCATAGTGAAAAACTGCATATGAATAACACTGAATTTGCACAGTTTTAACAACGGCCCAGTTGAGCCACATATCAAATTGGAATTCCCAGAATGCTTTAGTGTTGATAAAAAAGTGAAGAAAGAGTAACAGATGTTCATGACTAAAACCACTTGAGAAAGACGTAAAGTCGAAATGCGTTGTGGAGTTTGATGGATTGCTGGTTGACCAATAAATGAAATTTGTGAAATGAAGCCTGGGGGAGAGCGGCCTTTTGTTGGCAATTTATAGGTGCTGTGGTCCTTACCCCTTCACAGGCACCAGCAGTTAGAGCGTCCTGGGAATTTCATCTAGCTTTTCTTTTCAGGTTGATCTGTGTGCAGCAATACTGGGTAATTTATAATCCATTTTCAGCCAAAAACTGGATTTTGTGACTCAAAACAACTTGACTGGCCAACTCTTCATTAGCCAGGGCAGCTAAACAAGGATTGTACATAATGTGACGGAGAGCAGATTTGGAAACCACCCCAAACAGCAAGGTTGAAAATGACACAAGAAGAGAATGCTTATCATTTCAGTTTATACATAGTCATTCATCTTCCAGTGAATCTATATTCTTCGGAGAAGCTCTTCTTTGAAATTATTATTTTGCATTTCAATTTCGATTCACTTTCCATATCGAATGAAGTTATTTGCCCAATTTTTATTGTTTGATAGGTGAGCTATTTAGCACTTTTGCAATGGCACCAAAGCGACCACCTCATAAATTTTCAGAAATGCTGAATCACTTAATATAAACATATCAAATAATATCTGCAAAATATACAGTATGGTAATTGCTTAATGAAAGAAACAATAAGGTAAATTAATTCACAAATAATTACTTTTTGAAGTTTATAGAGTATCACTTGACAAGACCAGAGATTATATCACATCCCACCTGAAATAAGGGGATCAAGGAAAAAATGTGTAATCGAGAAAAATTTAGAGTGTTGCTTAATACCTGGGTACCTGTCACGAGTAACAAGTCGGGCAGGGACTGCATCCTAGCCACTAGTGATGTATGCATAAGATATTTATGTTTAGTGAACCTATAATGAACAATGGAATGCTGTGCATGAATTTCAGTTAGACATTCATGACCCTGTACATAAAGTTTTTCTTAAACACATTTGCATTATATCGCATGAATGTATAGATTTTGGAGTGTAGTGTGATTTACACAGAGTCAGAAGAGGTTTGGTGTGAAGTGCATAGGCTGGTGCTTGAACCCAGGAATACAGGTTCCAAAATGGGAATTTCAACCTCCAGGCTTCACCTCCTCTGTCAGCATCCTGATCCAGACTCTACCTTTACATGTCCATCCTCAATTGTGACAACGTTAATAGTGAGCACTGGGGCCAATGCCTCCATATTAGGTCATGTTCCTTCTGGGCAAATATTTTGAAACATTGTGTTCTCTCTTTTAGGATCCAACATGCAGGTTAGGCTTTTCAATGAAATATGAAATCATGTCTCGAATGTGATTTTACGGAACACTAAAATATTTCCTTGTTTTTTAAGATTGTGAGCACAAGAAGTAAATGACACTGGTCCATTGGTCGCAGGAAATGATGTGACTAATTGGGGTATTATGTATTATAGTTCTAGTCAGATACTTTTCTAAAACTGCAACTAGAATATTCTTGTATTTTAATTATTCCTTGCTCGGGGTTGAATGAAGTGCTTTTCACATCTGTTTCGCCGACCAGTATATTTGGATCTCAAGCCATGACAGGAGAACAAACAGTGCTTCTTAAAGTAGACAAAGATTTTGAAACCATTGCTGGCAAAAAGACAGTATAAATATCTGGCAATAGTTCAGTAAATTCATGGAGCTAAACCGCTGGAATAAATATATGGATGTCAGCATAAACATACAGCGCTGGAGCACACCACATAACGAATGAGCCCTGCTAATATAATGGAAGAATAATGCAAGTCCATCAAAAGATTGTAAACATTCTCTGTCATAAGCTTGTTAGTTCTTTGCACACTCTTTTCAATGCCTCTGATTTTGTGCATCCCTAATTCTGTTTTCATAGACAATGGAGTCACCTTTTACTCTTTATGGTTGCCAAAATCATGGCTCAGACCTATGCAGTGGTTACCTCAGGGGTGGTTCCACCATCAGGGCGTAGGAGTGTCACCCCCCGCCAGCAGCAATAGCTGCACAACTTTTACTATAAAACTATAATAAACAATGTTTATTATCGTTTTATAGTAAAAGGGGTGGGACCTTGGGGCTGTGACGGGGACGAGGGGGAGTGCCCAGTACTCCCCCTCAGTGCACTTTTATGTTTGGCCAGCCAAACACACATGCGCACTGGGCTTTCCCCAACCCAGCAATGCAGGCACTGCGTGGCTGGGTTGGAGACAGCAGACAGAGACTTTCAGTCTGCCACAGAGCGCCCTGGCTTGGCAGCCTGCCCTGCAATTGGATGCAGGGTAGGCTGGGACCTTGTGCCTGCAGTTCAGTCAAGGAGCAGGATGGCACGGCACACAAAGGTAAGTTTTTTTATTACATTATTTAATTTTTGTTTGTCACGCCCTCCCCCCTTGCCACATTCTGTGCCACCCCGACCCCTTTCCGTCCTGCAAGCCGCTTCTGGGTCACCTACACTGTGTGTATTTGTTCCTTTAATGGCAGACTTATTTTCTGCATCGTCTACACTCAGGGAATTTCGGTCCTTAATCATGGGAGCCCTCATGCCCATCAAAACCACTGTGCTGTGGAAATGAGGGTTTCTTTCAAGGAAATAACAGTAGCTCCTACCCATCGCCAGGGATGAGGAAGCATAAAGTCAGTCACTTGGGTAAAACTACTGAGGGGCATATCTACTTTTCACAAAAATAATGCAAATTGATGCTAAATCTTTTTTTACTAATTTACTTTCCAGGGCTAAACTTGTTTATTGCTGGAAAATCACTTGAAAGTAGAGCAAAGCAGAGCACAGCGCGGCTTTTTATTACTCAGCGCCAAGGGGGTGTACCTTGGGTGGTGCATGGGCATTCCCATGCAACCACCAAGGTTTCCAATGACAAGCCCTATTTACTTAAAAAAGTAGACAAGGTTTCGCATCAGAAAATAGCACCCACTTCTACTTTCTGTTCCGACTTTGAATGTACGCTGCATTGTACAGCTCACATTCAAGGTGGGAACATTTTTAAGGTTAGTCTAAGCATAGTATTTTGTCCTTGGCGCACGTCAGCACATTTCTGAGCCGGCGCTAGGGAGAGGGGACGAGAGAGCCACATTTCTGTAAATATGGCACTCCTGCTCTTTCCTTCTCACGCAGCATGGGGCAGCATTTGTGGCTGCTGAACTGCTTGATTTTCTAGTACATCTGGGCCCAGGTTTCTATATATTCACACCCAAGAACTACGCAGCCAGCGGCTGGCATTACAGCTTTCTGCCCAGTCTTCACCCACAGTGAGCGGACCACCTTGAGAAGGGTAGAGGATAGTTTCCTTCTCCAAAAATGATTAGCAAAGCGGAACGTTGCATTTGAATAGTGAATTGAATCAGCTTACTTATGAAACTTATGCCAAAAGCGCGTGGCAGCTGGTGATGCGCATTGTTGTAACTGATCTGATGTTGAATTAGTTTTTGTCAAACTAGAATAAATTGCTTTAATCTCTAAAATGAAAGATTCTTTTACGTCACCTGAAGCATCATGCTCTGTAGGTCAAAGTACATAATGCATTAGTTGATGCTTGGTAAATTTGTTAAAAAGAGCTTTAAACGGAACAGAGTAATCTGCGTACGAAGAAAGAGATTGGTCATTTTTGGAGCAGTAATGGATTGTAATGTGATATTAAATGCTCAAATACATTATTTTCTGAAAGCCAGTGATACACATTGAATAAAAAATCCAAGAAGGTGTTGGTCCATGTTCAAATTATATACATTTTTAGAACAACAACATAAATGTTTTTTAACGACAGTGTGTTCTTTGCCGGCATACATTCGCTGTAAATGTGGGAGCTCAAAATCTAGGGATCCAATTGCCTTCGACAAAATCTGCAACATCAGTGAGACACCGGGAGAATCACATGCCATTACCGTCGCTGATTGCTTCACAGGCAGTTATGTGGGTTGTACAATCTTACTATATACTTACTAAAGACTGGCATTAAAAACACTTTGTAAGCATTTGGCAAGCACATGCAGCTAGTCAGCAAAAGTAATGAGCCTGAACAGCGCAGGAGAAGTTTGCCTGATGGGAACAAGTATTTTATATAGATAGAAGCAAACTCTGAGGCTTTTGGAACTGATTTCTTCATCTGTATTACAATGTACTAGAGCACCAATGAGGAAAATACTACTACTACTAATATATAGCTGATGGATGAAAAAGTAATGTCACACTTAAAGGGCAGTGCATAATGGCGAAAAGTATTCAGAATTGATTATTCAGTTTGTCCTCTTCTGTTTTCCGCATTCGAAAGAGGCTAAGGCCTTCATTAAAAATGACTGTTAATTCCAATGGACTAGTAATGAGAGTTAATGAACTATTATTTGTGATTATAGAGGTTTTTCACGAGTCAATTGACTTGCCTTTTACTATAGGAGATTTCACCTGTAATGTGGAAGGGACCAGAGGAGGAATCGGGAAACAATGAGAAACTTGCTTTTGAAGCAAAAATATGCTTCTCTTAACTTTTTGCCTTTTGACCTCCTGTTTTGCTGACTTTGTTTTTGCTGGCTTTAAAATTCTGGGCACTTTATTACTGCTGACCAATGATAAAGTGCTTGTGTTCTTTCCCTAAAAACATAGTAACATTGGCTTATGCACAATTAGCATATTTAATTTACTTATAAGTCCCTAGTGAAGTGCTGTGCCCAGGGCCTGTAAATTAAATGCTACTAGTGGGCTTGCAGAATGTATTGTGCTACCCACTTCAGTAGCCCTTTAAACATGTCTCAGGCCTGCCATTGCAGAGCTTGCATGTGCAGTTTTAAACTGCCATGTTGACTTGGCAAGTTAACCTGCTTGCTAGGCCCAAACTTTCCTTTTTAGTATATATAAGTTACCCCTAGGGTAGACAATGCACAGCCCTGAAGGCAGGGCGCAGTGCATTAAAAAAGTTGAACATGTATGTTTAAGTTTTACATGTCCAGGTACTGAAAAACTCTTAAATTAGTTTTTCATGGGGTGCGTGCCAGGAAGGAGACCCAGCAACACGCGTCCCTCCTGAGCACCGCTCTTTGGGCCCTAGATTCTCCCTTAAATGCCTTCCTATTAGCCATAATTCATCCCCCCTGACTCGGGACTGAGCTGGGAAACCTGCAGAGTCCCCTGCTGAATGAAGGCAGTCCAGGAGTGGAGCCGTCAGGAGATTGCCCCAAGCAGGGGCAGGCAGCGGCCATTTTAAGGCATAGCAGAGTGTTGGTTGAGCCACTGCTGCTACGAAGGAACAGCCGAGGGTCAGACATTGGCCCTCTTCTTTGGTGTCACAGGGCCCACCCTGCTGTGGTGGATTGAGGAGCCCTGCCTCTTAGAGGCATTCCAGCCGGGCATCAGCGGTGGCCCTGGGGGGAGGCTGGTTACGGGGCTGCTCAGGGGCCGGATTGGGCCCAGGCTGTGTTCGCTGTTTGATATGCTGCGGCCTTCTGTGAGCTGCTGCTTGGTGTTCCAGGCCCCAGGATGTGTCTGCCTTCCCTGATGAGATATCAAAGCGTTGGGTAGGTAGTGGCCTGGGTTCAGATCAGACCTAGGCCAATCATGCTGCCTGCGTTGTTACAGCTACCGGAGAATGGTAGGTGGGTGCATCAGTCCTTTGTGATTGCCTCTGCACTTCCCCCTAGATCTGGCTGTTGCCGCAAGGGTGCAGGATGAGTGGTGGCTCGAGGGTCATTTTGGGCCTACGCCTCTTGTTCCGCTGAGTGCAAAGTAATAATGGGGGATTGGCAGGTTAGAGTAATTGGCCACAGAGACACTTTGTGATCTGCTGCACCCTGCTGTGTGGGCCTGTATGGGCCTGGAGTGGTGTAAGGCCCCCCTTGAGATATCGCAGACAAGTGGGTCCAGATCTACTAAAGGTCCCTTGATCCGATGCCATGAGGTGACATGAGAGTTGTGCTTGTCTCAGGAGAGTACTGCCCAGACCAGTTAGCACTACCTGGCACCTTCAAACGAGGACAGGTGACACATACGGGCTTCACTTGGTGCTGATTTTTACGCGTGTTGAGTTACACCTTTTTTGTCTATTCCAGCCATTCTGGATCTCTTTTTCCACTTCTGGCCATGATTGAGCTCTTTATTACTCTGACTTATTGGTGATTACCCCTATCCCATTCAAGACCCTTCTGACCCGCTCAACGGGTGTAGCTGCCCATGCAGAATAAAATAGAGGCCTCAGCTTTCCGTGTAAGTGGCATTCGGAGGTAGTGTGCCAAGGGGTGTTGGCTCCACAATGGTGGCACATAAAACTAAGCTTCAGCTTTTCTCTTCTATCCATGACATGCTTCAAAAGTCCGATCCACCCGGTACAGCAAGAGTGCTTCTCAAAGCCAGCCATTAGCATTGAGCGGGAATATGGATTCACATGGGGCCAGATGTATCATACAACCGATTTGCAATTCTCAAATAGCGATTTTTAAGAAATCGCTATTTCACAAATGCAAAAAGGTATGTATGATTTTTGTGATTCTGTAATAGCAATTTCTTAAAAATCACAAATGCTATTACCGAATCGCAAATAGAGAATCTGTCCCCATTCGCACCTATGGACCTGTTGGCCCAAATCTGCAAATTTTCTGCATTTCCAAAATTGCGATTTCTGGTTTGGAAATGCAAAACCCCAAGGTGGTGGGGGCCTAAGGCCCCCTCTGCTGCACCCCAACATTTTTTTGGGGGACATGTAAGGTGCACACATGCCAAAAGGGCATGTGTGCTTTACATGTACATTTAAAAAATGCATTTTAAATGCATTTTTACATTTTGCACATAGTTACCACCAGGTTCAACCTGGTGGTAAATAGCAATTCCTAAATGCCCAAATCGCATTTAGGAATGGCTTCATACATGTGCTAAGAAATCGCAAGTAAGGAATGCTTATTTGCGATTTCTTATTTAGAGAGTCGCAATTTGCAACTCTCTAAACAGGGTCGCAATTTTAAGGAATCTCTATTTTTGCGATTCCTTAAAATTGCGTTCAGAATGTCTTTCATACATTCTGAACTGGCTTTTTGCATTCGCAAAGCGGCATGCGCACCGTTTGCAAATGCAAAAAACCTTGATAATTCTAGCCCATGGTACTGTGACAAAAAGAAGATATCCGGGGGGTCAGTGACAGACCCCCTGTATTATTTTGCTTAAATAAGGGGCTTGTGGTGGTCCCGTGGCTACCGGGGTGCTGTATGGGTCCCCCACATTTATTTATCAACTTTTGTCCAGGGAGGTGGTGGTCCCCAGGGCTTTGATATGCCTAGGAAGGGGCCCCCCTTCACCCCTTCCTGTCTTTACAAAATGCCAAAGGACCTGGCCCTACTGAGGGCACTATTAAAAGCAATCACAGGAGACCACACTTGCTTTTATTTTTAAGTCATGGTAACGTTTGCAAATTCATTGGGGTTTTTGCCATGATTTAAAAAAAAAAGGAAAATATTTTTCAGCCTTGGGGGGACCCCTGGGGGATCCCCTGCACCAAGGCTAGGGGGTTTGAGTAACAGTACCCTGGCCCCTTTTTATTTTTATTTTTTAGACCAAAATTGCTGTCAACACTTCCTGGTTGAAGTGTTGGCAGCCAATCAGAACTCTTCATGTGATCGGGAGGATTTTCAACACCTCCTAGCCCCTAGATATACTAATCTGGTTTTCCTTTAATTTCTCTAATACTACTGAATGGATTTACACCACATAACAAAACATGTTATCTACATACCAAAAGCTACCTTTCTGCCAATTTTGGTTTAATACATCCAGTGGTTCGACCTGTGGTCGTGTTCAAAACTCTTAAGGGAATTACCATGAGAATGCACTTTTTTCAGCCCCCCACTTTTCGGGGTCCACACTTGACCGATCCCCCCGAAACCTCCCAAGTACAATAAAATAATTTGGCTCACCTTTTGGGGAAAATTTGGTGAAGATTCGTCAAATGGTGGCAAAGTTATAAGCAAGTAAAAACAAAACGCTTTTTCAATGGGAACTAGGTCCTAACTATAACTACCTACACACTCTGTAACATAATTAATAACAAAATATTTATTTTACATTATGTACATTTTTCTAAAGAGGTTATATTTATTACTATGAAAACATATCTATCTATCTATCTATCTTATACACTCATACATCCAGTAAAATCATAAAAAAACTATTCCTATTAATGTAGGAAATAAATAAAACATTACAAATTTAAAACTCCAAAAACACATTTTCTAAAAATACTATAAACATTAACATAAATTTAAAAATAAAAACAAAAGCATACGATATAAACAAAACAAACAATACTATAGAATATATTTAACCAAAATTATACAATTCTCACTCTCATTTTTTCAACGGTGTGGGACTTCTGAGGGGTTAAATTTACCATTCTCAATCTAGTCTAAACAACAGTAGTAAAGGAGTTGGATTATGGAGGAATTAAATTCACTATTCCCACTCCAGCCTACGCAACAGTAAGGAAATCATTAGATTTTGTATGGGTAAAATGTACTACTCTCGCTCCAAATAGCACAACAGCAGGGAAAGTGCTTGACTTTGGAGGGGTAAAATTGACTTTTCCCATTCCAATCTTTGCAGGAGTAGGGAAGGTGTTAGGTTTTGAAGGGGTGACATTTTCTAATCCCACTCCAAACAGTGCAGCAGTAGGGAAAGTGCTGAACTGTAAAGAGGTTAATTTTACTATTCCTACTGGAGAATAAGCAAGAGTCAAGAACATGTTTCACTTCAAAACACATTACATCTATGTGTAACCTTTTGAACATATCAGACTCTTAACATACCAATTGGTAATTAACTTGAAAAATATATATCGATCTGTATACATATTTAAAAAAATTAAAAAAAATTATGAATTTACATAATCACTATCCAATAAAATATTTACAACACCAGTAATAAATAATTATTTTTCAGCTGATAATGAATTCACTTTGAACCCTATAGCCCTATAAACCTACAAGCCCTCACCTAAAATATAACTAAAAAATAAGTATTTGATAATTTGCATATTGAAAATCAATTAAATATTTATAAATCAATAGTAATATCTAAATAAATAATATTTCATTAACTTCCCACCCTGGACCCCTAAAAACCTAGACACTCACAACTAAAATATAAGCAAAATAATTGATACACCAGTGGTTCCCAACCTTTTGTCTTCTGTGGATCCCCACTTTATCAGTATTGGAACCCCTGGACCCCCACCAAATCATTATTGGACCCTCCACTGAGTCATTACTGAAAGGTGGGGTCCTAATCTATTAAAATTATTACATTTTCTAAGCAGTTGCAGATCCCCTGAGAAGACTTTGCTGACCCCCAGGGGTCCCTGGACCACAAGTTGGGAACCACTGGCATACACCATTATTTACATGTTTAAAATTCAATTAAATAATTAATTTTCAAACAATATTTAATAAAGTATTACAAAATTAACTTTCCACTCTACAGCCCTAAAAACCTAGAGCCTGCAACTAAAATATTAGTGAAATACATCTATATAGTCAATAATTTGCATAATTAAAATAAATGAAATTATTAAGTTACAATTGAAAATCTATTAATAATTATTACTTAATTACCTTCCCAGGCTATACCCCTACAAACCCAACAATCTTCTACAACACTTTAAATTACTATTTAAAATTAAATAAACATTCTAAATCAGTTAAAATTACAAGCTATATTTGTTAAATTAATACTGTTTATATAAACAATAGCAACATGTAAAATTGATATATCAACTAAAACACATTAAACAATATTTGTAACAGCTATATTACTCAAAATGATCCCAAATACATCTATATGTTTTAAAACAATATTACCTACCCCCAATATGTTTTCTGGTACTTTAAACTCAATATTTTGTTAAAACACTACACAAACATGTTGTTCATATGCATTGAGGTTCACTGTTAATTATCAAACTTTTATTTTCATCTTGACCTTTATTAATAGATGTTTTTGTCATTGTTCTACATAATCTCATGTTGTCTTTGTCCTAAAGGATAGACAAGAAATTACTTCAGTGAAAGATAGGAGGTGTAATATTCAAATGTATGACTGTTGCAGATGTGCATATTGAAATAAAGTCCGTCATCCAACATGGGTGGCCTGAACTTGTGACTTTGGCTCTGACTATGAGTTTGGCGGATGGGAACACCCGTCCGCCAAACTCCCAACAGGGTGGACGCCACTGTAGTGGCGACCTCCCCACGGTCCTATTATGACTTTCCCGTAAGGCTGGCTGGTGGAATCCAATATTTCCACTGGTCGCCTAGCAGGAAAGTGGCAGCAGCATTGGCCCTGGCTCATAATAGAGCGGGTGCCAATGCTGCCACCTGCAAGATGCACCAGCACCCTCATAATGAGCACTGTCTGCACATCTGACAGTGCGCATTATGAGAGTGTTGGATGGGGTGCCTGCACTGCCCATGCCATTTGCATGGGCAGTGCAGGGGGCAGTGCAGGGGGCAGTGCAGGGGCAGTGCAGGCCCCCCTGTGGCCCCCTGCACCTGTTCTCCACCAGCCTTTTCACACTTAGCATAACAGTCCAGGAATACTATATTCTTGAAAAATCACCATGACTCCACCTAAGCAGTGTCAATCATTGCCAAAGACTGTATGCAATATACGCATAAATAGCTCTTCCAAATATGACTAAACACAGTTCATCCCTATAGGTGGTGTCCTTTAGCATCACCTTATTAAGACTGGACACTATAAAAATATTAATATAACAATGTCTGCTGTACAGACAATCAAGAGAGATATCCATTCTTTCTCTGACCTATTTCCCCCCTTCTTCGATTCACAACAATTATAACAAAGAAACACAGGTTGCACCTTATAGCACAACGTTGGAATGAAAAACTTTACTAATCACTGTAAGATCAGTCTTGGACCTACAGCGTAAATCTTTTCAGTTGAATAATGTACCCTAACCACACTCTTTCTGTCATATCCTTTCTCCACCACATGTCAAATGCTACAAACCAACATATGATAGGAGCACTACTCTGGTCACTCGCTCACAATGAGAAAACTCTCCACACTTAGGCTCACTGCAAGTACATCACCCTTACACCCAAGCTCTGCCCCATGCTGTAGAATGAAACCCATCTGATACTACACATTAGCACTCCACAACTTGACATAAAGCACCATATAAATGTGATAATAGTATAAACCATATTTATTCTTGACTAGATATGCCTTAGTACAGCACTGCAGTACATGTTTCTTGGACTTGTAGTTGGTAAAGTAATTCAGGACTGCTGGATTTGACCCTTTCTGCAGGGTCATTTCCAAACTTGTTGCCTTCACCCTCCTGTTTTCTGAACCAGTTCCTGCTCATTTTAAGGACTCTGCACATTTTACCATTGCTAAATAGACTAAAGTTATCCTGCTCTCTCCTTAAAACATGGTAGAATTCTGTTATTACCAATTGGCATATTTAATTTACCCTCCAGTCTCTAAAAAAGTGGCACCACCTGTGCCCAGGGCCTATAAATGAAATGCTACTAGTGGGCCTGTAGCACTGATTGTGCCACCCCTTAAGTAGACCTTTTAAAGTTCATTTATGACCTGGAACAAGAAAACTTTTGCTAGGCCCATCCTTCCTTTTTGAAACATGTATGTCTCCTCTATGATAGCCCCTGGGCACCCTGAATGGCAAGGCACAGTGTATTTAAAACGTTGGACATGTACTTTCAGGTTTTACACTTCTTGGTATTGAAAAACTTTGAAATTCATTTTTCACTATTGCACAGCCTACCTCTTCAACAGGATAACTTTGGAGTGACCTTATTACTTTTAAAAAGCTGTAACCTCCAAATGGGAACAGGTAGCCAGTTCATGTTTAGTGTCTGGAATTGTAACAAAAAATCCTCTTTTATGGTGAAGTTGGATTTTAAATTACAATTTTGAGAATGCCAATTTGAGAAAGTTGGCACTTTCATCCCATACGCATATAGTGCCTACTCCCTGTCTCTGGTTCACATGTGTATTCCTCATAGACCACCACAGTAGGAGCTTAGGAGTGCTTTGATGGACCATCACTGGCAGGATGGGAGGATGGAGCTGGGAACAACCCTACTTTCCCTTGAAAAGGATGTGTCCTGCCTTTACACAAAGGGATGCAACCCCCCACCCCCCTGTGGTTAGTCTGGAGCCAGGGAAGGAGTGAGGCCTGTGGATTTCATAGGGAAAGCTCTAAAAGCTTCTCCTACTTCAAAGGAAGGCCTAGGTATAAATAGTGGACCTCAGAAACTAACTCTTCAGTGTACTTCTGGACCTGTGCAGAGTCTGCCAGGAAGAACGATTGCAGTGGTGCTGAAAGGACTGCCACTCTGCTGGACTGATGCTCTGAAGGACTGCCACCCTGCGATGATGACCTGCTCCCCTCTTGTCTGGGTGAGAAGGACTATGCCTACTTCTGTTAAACTCAGGACCCCAGAGTGATTCAAAGGGCTAGTTGGCTGGCCTCCTGACTAGAGCCTCAGGGACAGAGGGCTCCAACAACCCTGAACCCAGCACCTGGACTCTGCCATCTGTGAGTCCTGCCCTGCCAAGTGGTGCTACCCCCCTCCTAGATCCTTGGAAGTGGGCCTGAAGTTGCTCTGCTAGCCCATGTGTGGATCCAGCTGGACCAACTCAGCCAGTCTGCTGCGCGGTGCAATCCTGAGCAGAACCGATGCGTTGACTCTGCTGTGAGGATTCTCTCAGCACAACAACTCTGCATTGATTCCACTGTCCACATCAGAAACATCGCTTCCCAAAGATTCCTCTATACAGGCTCTCACATCACAAATCTCTCATCAACAGCAGCCTCGACGACAATGCAGGTTCTCACATGGCAGTCTTGCAGCTTCTCAGAACAGACATATTGCCTTAGCAGCCCAACATATCCTTGACGTTTGTCTTGGCATCGTAAGCCCTCATCGATGAGATTCTTGACAAAGATTCAGGACCTTGCATCACAGCTCTTCAAAACCAGTGCATCACTTCAGCTGCACAGTGCATCCTCAACGCAGTTCCTTTCAGCCCTCTGCATCCAGGATTTAAGGTACTCTTATTCAGGGGGCTTAACTAGGCTCTGTAGCAAGCCCGCCATCAACCATGTGTGGCCTGAACCTGCATCTTTGTCCCGGTTCACAAGATATCCACAGTTGGCACTTTGTGCTATTTGGCCCTTTTTTCGCCTTGCAAAATCAAATACTTTGCTACCAGAAAAAAGAATATATTGCAATGGACTAAAGGTGCTTTGAAAGTATGAAAAGTCTTCAGACATGAGGAATTTAATTTGCAACTCATTTTTGATCACAGATCATGTGAAAGGTGCATTTTCCTCCGATTTGTGGCTCAGAATGCAGTGTATCAAATGGTTTGTGACAGCAAGTAGAGTTGCACACATTTGATCGGTTACTGTAAAATGATATGGGGTGATAACTGGTTCACAAAGAAGAAGCTGTTGTCATGGGGCAGCTTTCAACTTTTGAATTGTGGTGGGCACTCTTGGAGGGAGGAGACGATGGAGTAGGGGACCACTGCGTATTTTCCCTGATTTATTTCCTGGAGGCAAAGCTTTTTTTAAAGCAGCCCCTGTTCCTTTAGGGACATGAGATGCTTTACAAAAATGTTTCCATCCAGGGAATATGCAAGCAAGGATGGAGGCTGGGTGTCCCTTGCCAGCCTTACTTTTGCTGTATCAGAATGCATCCTCCCTCATCATGAATCCTCCCTCATGAATGTTAATGAGGTCGGAATATATTTTACAATTCGCCTGATTAGTATATCTGTCTCGTTGCAAAATGAAGTCCAAAACACAAACGAGTCAGTGTGCAAAATACACTAACTGGTTTGAGAACTGAGCTTCGTACACTGAGCATTTAGTTCTGTCAGGCATTTAAAGATGTCAGAAACACTTAGCTCAGTGGACAGAGGAGAGAACAATTCAATCCTAGACCACTTCTTAATGGCTTTTACTGTCCAGTGGTATATTATTGGTGGATGCACATGACCTGATTTGCATCAATAGAGTGTGAGTGTATATGTGTGTGTCTGTGTGTACGCCTGTGTGTTTGTGTGAGAACACATAAGGGAATGAAGAAAGGCACCATACCTGCAGTCTGACAATCCCCCTGAATGTTAGGGTTTTGAGCCAGCGTGCTTGAGTGAACTATCTTCCTAAACGGCTGTGTTAACATAACTGCCTGATGAGCCATGCTTCTTTCCATGGACTGAATTGAAGATCCATTCTCATTAGTGTGCAGAAGATCAATCATACTGTGAAACGGATTGTTACTACATCTATACATTACTTCCAAATCATTTAGGCAGACTCGCCAAAACTTTGTTTCAGGAGACTCATGTAGTGCTTAAGATACATTTGTAAGAATCACATTGGTGAACGGGGGTTTCTCAGATTGCACACCATATTAACTGTGCCCCTAGGTAGCATGACTATCATCTTTCATGTCTCATTCCACATGAATATTTCAATAATTAAAGATTTTCATGAATGTGCATTCTGTGTGGCATCGTTATGGCCATCGACCCTTCAAAAGGTTAGTATTCTTTGGGTGTTTTGCTGAAAATAGGTCACGAGGTACAAAAGAAACATCTCATGAAAGGGGTACATAATAGGATACACATCTTCAGGAGACACTTGAAGGAAAAACACATATGGTACAACAGCAGAAAAGGAGTAACAAAGCTCTAAAGTAGTGCTCACGCTACTGCAGCTCTCCTGGGTCTTTGGACAATATTTTGGCTCTTGCAGCCTGCCAATCTAGACAGAGAAGAGGAACTCTGGGACCAGGTCTGACTGCCACAGAGATACCACAGGAATTAGGCAAATTTGGTTCTGTTGTCCATATATCAAGGCCTTGATTGGACAGAGTTAATCATTTATAGTGCATATTGCCACCTACAGTGCCTGTGAGATCTGATCTCCCACTGTTAAGAAAAGGTGGTCGACTGTGCAACTGTTTGCCATCTTGTTACTGCCCCTTCTTGTTGGTGCTGATGTCTCTCATTTCAGAAAGAGCACAGATTCCGGAAGCTTACACTCATGTGCTGCCTACCCATTGGTTTATTTCATGCAGAAATATGGCGATAAAATAATTATTTGTTCACAAATAAAGGGCTGCTGAACACAACGTGCAATCTTAAATTCATGGCACTGGAGGTGAAAAAGAATTCAAAGTTTTTCTCAGACACCCATATTAAAGACAGAATAAGTTGGGCAAAAAAAACGCAGCAGTGAAAATTGGTCCTTCTTCCATGTTTTACTCAGCACAAAACCATGCTGTCTGTCATTGGTTGAGAGGCGAGACAATTCTGAGATCACATACAATGCAATTGGAAGTCACATCAGAAATCTCTGACAACAGGTCTTCTGCAACAAGTTACATCTTTGTCTGCTATCCAGACCAGAGTTGTACAGAATGGTACCTCTCTGTTATTGATTATGAAGAAGAGGATGGATAGAAGCTATTGGACGGTGAGTCAAAGGGCAACAGAGTTTGTTACAGTATTCTATCAAGGATGTGGCTGGTTTAACATCTGATCTTACTTATTCCCAACCAATCACAGTATGCTTAAAAAACGAATACAGAGGCAGCTCTGTGCCATTGTTTCCTACTTCCAGGAGCCTCTATTTCACATCTTGCCTGCACCTCTGTACATCTTAAACTTAAAATGTTCACATTATTCATAGTGTAGCCACACAAAAAGAGAGGAAGAGGATTGAAGGCACGCCCTATAATTTCCAATTCAATTAACTACAGTTGCAAACAATACGACTGTCTTATATAGCTCATATACTCCAAAGGGAATGCCGTTAAATGAACAGAATCCGCTAGTCATGCTGAGCAATAGTTGTTTTATGGATGGAAAGGCCTGACCCCCATATCTGTGGCATGCTTCATCATCTGCCAGTCAGCCCCACTAGGTTAGGACAATGCCAACCCTTTGGTCTCAACCTTACTCCAAAAGGGGAGAAAGGCAGCACAGAATAAAGTTGCTCAATTCCTTTTGTGTGCCAACCAGGACATTCTGACTGATGTTTCAGATTCACTACATGTTTGACCCCTCCTGTTAGAAATTGGCTCTATAGTTTGCAGGGTATGCATCCTGTCCACGTAAGAACCACAATCCTAGTCAAGGTAAGTCAGCTGTGCTCACCCGCTAGTAGCTTCGCACAGAGCAGCCAGGCTTAACTTAGAAGGCAACGTGTACAGTATTTGTGCAACACTTAATTACAGTAACACAGGGAAAGACACCACAAGAAAAGACTCAATATCAGATTAGAATAAAAGAGGGTATTTATCTTATCAAATCAAGACCAAACCGACAAAAGTCCAATAAAACAATCAAGGGTTAGGTGCTTGGATTGAATTTATCTTCATAAGTATACTAAGCTTAGATGCCACTCATTCATTCCATCTTTTGTAAACCTTCCCGCAATGTCAGAGGGAGATTTGTATTTCCATGATGCCCAAGTTGCAAAGTCTTTTGTGGGCCTCACGTCATACCTGTACGACAGGGTGGTTGACAGAGTATTGGCCTAAAAGCAAATTCATGGGTGCTTCCTTTAAGGGGAATGCGGCATGGGGACGAAGTGTTTCTCTGCTCCAGCCCAGAATGAAATTGAAAGCGCTCCTCCTCTGGCTCTTGCAGCCCTGGCCACAATTGTGGTGGTCCCATGAGGCAGGTGAGGCCAGATCTGGGAACATCAGCTTGCTGGAGGGGGAGGTGTCCTGCAACACCTAGGCACAAGGAAGTCTTGTGAACCCTGCGGCAGCAATGGCAGACAGAGAGCGTGACCCAGGTCAGCAGTGCTCTGATCAGGGTCGGTTTGTCCGATGCTGCAGATGTGCACTGGTGAATTCTACTGCTGCGCTCAGAATCTTAGAGTGGGAAGTGCAGCCTGTTTACAGCACAGCAATACTCGAGACAGCACAGGCAGGGACATGCGTCACAGCTCACAAGGGCAGGAATGGCGGTGGCGAGGCAGTGAAGCCTCCCTCAAGATGCTTCCTTGGCGATTGGCCGGCCAGCCCACCAAGTAAGCTGACAGTCTGTGGGATGCCCTGAGGAGAGGGTTCACCAAGCACGGCCTTCCAAATTGTGTGTGCAGAGTTGAGTTGAAGAGAGGCTCTGCACTAGATGCTTCTCCTCTCCACTTCCAGGCACGCTCCTGGTTTGAAGTGTAGAGCGAGCAGGGGGAGAAGGTGATGCAAAGTCCTTGATGTTCAGGAGGCCTAGCAGAAAAACCAGGGGCAAGCCAACAACTCCTTGGAGCCTCTTGGTGGGAGTCAGGACAGTCAAGAGGGTCCAGTCCTTCTCTTGGAGTAAAGAAGTAGCAGGCAGCAGGTCAACACACAGGGCAGCAGCAAAGTGGCAGTGCCTCCAACAATCCAGAATGCAGCAGCAGTAAGCCAAAACAGCAATGCAGTGCAAAGTGGCACTCCCTCTTGGCAGCACAGCAATCCTTCTTCCTGGCAGAGTGTCCTTGTCCCACTAGAGTGCTGATTTGGTGGGGTTTGGGGTCCAGCATTTATACTTTGGTGCCCAGGTTCTGGAAGGTTGGGGAAACTTCCAGATCTTCCTTTGAATTCTCCAGGGACCCTTCCTTGCTGTCCCCGGCTCCAGACACTACACAGGGGGTATGCAGCTCTTTGTGTGAGGAGAGGCACAGCCCTATTTGGAAGCAAGTGTCAGCTCCTCCCTCCCATCTAGCCCAGGAAGGCTCATCAGCATGGCAATGACCCATCAGTATGCTAACAGCACACCCAGGCTCCCTTTGTGTGTGCCTGTCTAGTGGGAATGCACAGAGCCTTGCTGTCATTTACCCCAGATATGTATTCATGGACAGGTAGAGGCCCAAAATAGTTAAAGTAAGAAAATGCTAACTTTCTAAAAGTGGCATTTTCAGACTTACAATTTAAAATCTGGCTTCACCATAAGTTGTGATTTTAAATTGTACGTCCATGGAGACTAACCTTCATATTTATATCTCATCCCATTTGTGAGCTACACCTAAAAGATGTTTTGAGGCAACCTCAATGCTATCCTATGTGAGAGATAGGCCTTGCAATAGTGAAAAACGAATCTAGCATTTTCTCACTACCTGGATATGTTAAACTTAACAGGCACATGCCCAACCTTTCATATACACTGCACTATCCCCCTTGGGGTACCTAGGGCCTACCTAAACGATGATGTACATGTAATAAAAAGGAAGGTTTGGCCCTGGCAAGTGGCTGCACTTGCCATGTGGAAATGCAGTTTAAAACTGCACACACAGGCTCTGCAGTGACAGGTCTGACCATGTTTGAAAGGCTACTGTAGTGAGTTGTTCAATTAGTGCTGCAGGCCCACTAGTAGCATTTAAGTTACAGGCCCTGGGCACATGTAGTACACTTTACTAGGGACCTAAAAGTAAATTAAATATGGCAGTTGTGGATAAGCCAATTTTACCATGTTTTAGAGAATAGAGCACCTGCACTTCAGCACTGGTTAGGAGACATAAAGTGCCCAGAATCCAAAAAACGAGCAACAATGAGTCAGAAAAACAGGAGCAGTAAGACAAAAAGTCTGGGGATGACCCTGCAGAAAGGGCCATTTCCAACACCTCCCATGATTACAAAAAGGGACAAACAATACATGACAACATGACCAAATCAAAAATATTTGGAAACACTGGAAAGCTCCCTGTAAGCACAGAGAATGCACGGAATGCATATAGCACATCCTGCTTTAGGTTCCTCTATCCAGAACCTAAACATGGAGAGAAATATAAGATTTATGTCAATCAAGAGCTGTGTTAACTAGAAAATATAAAATCAGCAATAAATAGATCAAGGTTGATTTTAATGGAAATTGAATGCAGGAATTGGTATTTCAGTTCCTAGAAATAAGGCAGAACTTGTTCTGTCAGCTTTTGTGAGTAAAGTTATCAGTATTTACCGTCTCTAAATGCTATATAATTTATGTACCTAGATAACTCAAACAGTTATATAGATTTGATGTGATCTTTGTGCAAGGAGCAAACTAGAGATTAAAATTTGAGCACGGCTGTCTCAGCCTTTCATCCTACGAAATCAACAAAATAAGTACCATTGGATCTGGGTTAATGGGAGTACTTGCTAATTAGAGCGTATTCAATGGCAATATTATGGAAGTACATGTGGTACAAAGGGCAAGTTTTGTTTTTTGAGAGAAAGAGACAGACAGAGAGAGAGAGCGAGGTAGAGAGCTAGAGAGAATACATAAATACATATATTATTAAACGTTACGTGGTCTAGCATTTCTTTGTGTCATCTTAAGTATGTAAACTGTAATCTTGACAGTATATGCTTGAAATCAAACGTCTTTCAAGATCACTTGAGTTGATGGAAACAGTAAATGACAGTACTGGAGAGAACTCTCTAATCCACACCTGAGTATTCTCGCCTTCAAAATAAAGATTCCCATGTGACGCTTTGTATTCTTTGATGACAACTTTGTGAAAAAGCATTGTAATGTCATGAAACCTTCTGACGTATTCAGGCGGTCGCAGGCCCACTTGTATCAAGGAGGATAGGAAATTCTGCTCATTCTCCCGTACTCCTGCTTCATCACTGGGTGAATGCAGTTATCCTTGACCCTGGATGTGGTGTCTGGCTCTGTCATTGAAGTTCAGACTCTCTTTAAGAGGACAGCGCCTATTTATGAAATGCTATTTAGAACCGCATCATAATATGTAGAGAACGTTGCAGGTTTAGTGAGCCTCATCAGTCCCTGGGTGCTTGGGGTGGAGCTGCACAAGATGGCTGCCAGTTCCTGGCTAACAGACTTTTTGCACTCATATTGTGTGCTTATACACTTTCACACATTCTGCAATGGAGAACCCATGCTGGAATCAAAAGTATTCCATGGACTGCTGGTGGTGGATTTTGTGGTTCTGCTATCTTCACTCCAGTTACTGGCCAACACAAGTCATCGGCCCCGTTTGGTAAACAACATGCACAGGTTTAAAAAACAGAATAGTGTTTTTATTTGCCTGGTGCATTCCCTTCACTGTAAAACTCAGGATCGTGTAAGCCGGTATCTCCTGTGAAGATATTACTATGAGCAACCGAGATTGCCCAGTTCTTTTAAAAATGGAGCCCCTCAGTCTCCCGGTTCTACTGCCACCCAATCTCCTATCGGGACACAGACTCCGACACCCTTATTTAGTGTAAAAGGCCAGTTATTAGGACAGGCTTGCTCAATAACATAACACATCAGTGTAACCGAAACTTAAATAACAACATTTATTTTTAACCTTGTAACTCCCTTTCTTCCATTCACATTTCAATCCTCCACTTATCCTTCGCTCACCCAAATTCCACTTCCATTCCCACACATCCTCCTTTTTCCTTTTATCCCTTGCCTGACTCAGGCCTTCCCCAGTCTGTCATCTTTCACCTGCTTCTTTTTCCCCCCATGGAAGGGTGCCTCTGACTCTCCACCCTCCCCCATCTACTGCCCATGCCACACAACCTGCCCTAAAACTGGCAATGAACCCCCTCATCCTTTGTCGTCCGCTCTCACACCAGACCCATCCATCTCTCCTTCTTACATGTAGGGCGGGCTGGTGGCCAACCTCTGCGCAGCATGACTTGCTGGCGCCGAAGAGGCCGATCCTCCCAACCCCACCCCCCTTTGTACCCTCCCAAGCACCCTCCCCTGCTTAACCCGCCAGCCTATCCTGTCTAAGGCCGTCTACTTCCGGCCCGAGAGCTCCCGTGAAAAAGACTGAACTGCATACAGCTCTTCACGGGGCCCTATTTGTACTTTTCATTAGCGAAAAAATAATTTGTAGTAGTGCCTTTGGGTTTAAAAGAGCCCATGATGAACTCTAAATTAACAGTTTAATGTACTTCTTGAATTTTTTTTACATGGCAGTGCAGACATCATCATCCTTTGAAGTATATGGTACGCTATATATAATAGCTCTAAGTACATTAGTAATACTTTGCCTTGCAGTGAGAGTAGTAAATTTGATTTAAGAAACAACCTGAAGTTCTTGGGTGGATTATATTAAAGCTTAATCATAGGTTCTACATTATTACCTTGTGTGAAATCGAGGCAAAAGACCATGGCACAGACTACTTCGCCATTTTTAAGCAGGACGTCTGCCTTCAGCACGAGGTGCATCTTTA